>NC_136959.1:36484875-36589875 GCF_032717465.1 Coenobita brevimanus | reverse complement strand
GGCCAAATCAAAGGCCAGAGACTCCTAGACCCATATATATTCTGGATCAGGTTGACTCAAGGATGGTTTTATGAGGGTTAAAATTCAGTTCTGCGTCATTTAAGGTCACGGTGAGAGTGTTAGGCCTTTTGGCCAGGACAACGCCAGGTATGCCTACAGGCCAATTTTGGGTATGAAGACTCACATGACCTCCAGCTCGGACCTAGGCTATGTGTGGTAGACCTTCGAGGTCATTTGAGCTCACTGGTCGGTGGTCATTTGAGGTTACCGGTTATACAAGCTCGACCGACTGGACCCAGCAGCCCAATTTTTGGCATGGAGACTCATATGACCTCTAGTTCGGACACAGGTATGTGAGGTTAACCTCCGAGGTCATTTGAGGTCACCGGTCGGATTTTTGTTGAGGTCATCGGTAAACAAGTGCGCACAAATACTGTGCGTTAGTATGCGAAAGGTGAAATAGAAAGTACCTCGACCCCTTAAAATCCCTCTTCCATAATTGGTACATGGTCTTGCTGGAGTAGAAAGAATTACTGAACTAGAACAAATAGGATTAGTGTTCGCCTTCTTGGCCCGGGCAACGTTGGGTACCCCTGCTAGTGTTCTTACCTAATTCTTACCTAATTGTATCTTTACAGGAATGAGTCAAGCTCGTACTGTCCCGTGTCTTAAACCATATTTATCGTACATATCCTTAAATTTGTGAATCGTTTTGGCACACACTATTTCATTCGGTAGTGCATTCCATTGATCAATTGCTCTGTTTGGGAAATTGAATTTCCTTACGTCTTTATCACCTCTCTTCTTATGCAGTTTTTTGCAGTGTCCTCTTGCTGATGCTTCTCCATATGTTAAGTAATCATATATGTCTATTTTCTCCTTCCCTGATAGGCACTTATATAGCATTATCATGTCACCTCTTTTCCTTCTCTCCTGTAGTGTTGGTAGATTCAGTTTATTTAGTCTTTCTTTGTAGCTTAGATCCCTTAAGCTTGGTATCCATCTTGTAGTGGCCCTTTGAACTTTTTCAATCTTGTCTATGTGTTTTTTGAGATGAGGACTCCAGACTACTGATGCATATTCCAGGGCTGGTCTAATGAATGATGTTATTATCCTTCTTAGCATGTCTTCATTTATGTATGTGAATGCTATTCTCATATTTGCAAGCAGTGTATACATGTTCCTTACCTTCTTGCTGATGTGGTCAGCCGGAGATAGTCTGTTATTGATAATCACACCTAGGTCCTTCTCTCTTTCTGATGTGTATAGGGTTTTTTTTTCTAACTTATAATCCTAATCAGGTCTTTTTCCACTTTTACCAAACTTGATTACATGACACTTGTCCACATTGAATTCCATTTGCCATGTATTACTCCATTCATGAAGTTTATTTAATTCTTCTTGTAGCTCTTTACAAGAGTCTGGTTAGTAATTCTTCTTTGTATTTTTGCATCATCTGCAAACATATTCAGATAGCTCTCATTTCCAGTGTTACTGTTTATATCATTTATATACACTAAAAACATGATTGGTGCCAGCACTGAACCCTGTGGTACTCCACTAGTCACTTCTTTCCATGATGAGTAGTTTCCTCTTAGTACTGTTCTCATTTCTCTTGCATCCAACAAAACAGTTTACCTCGAATTCCTCCTTGATGGAACAGTTTCCATAAAAGTCTTTGGTGTGGTACTGTGTCAAAAGCTTTCTTGAAATCTAAATAGATACTGTCCACCCATCTTTCTCTTTCCTGTATTGTGTTTGTTACTCTGTCATAGTAGTTCAACAGGTTAGTAACACATGATTTTCCTTTTCTGAAACCGAACTGTCTTTCTGTTATCATACTGTGTTCTTCTAGATGATTTACCCAAGCTTTTCTTATAAGCTTTTCTAATACCTTGCTTACAACACTGTTCAGTGATACTGGTCGGTAGTTGAGTGGATTTTGTCTATTTCCTTTCTTGAATAAAGGGACAATATTTGCTTTCTTCCAAGTATCAGGTAGTTTACCTTGACTCAAGGATTTCTTGAAAATTAAAAATAATGGTTTACTTAACTCCTTTGCACATTCTCGTAGTACCCAACATGAAATTTCATCAGGACCACTTGCTTTTCCTCTGTCTAATTTACTTAACTCCTCCTGTATTACTTTTTCTGCTATTTGTATATCAGGTAGTATGTGTGGACATGGATGTTCCACATAGTCTCTCTCAAAAATTTTTTCTTCTGTAAAAACTAATTGGAAAGTCTTATTTTGTGCTTCACAAATATCTTTCTCTTGTGTATAAGTGATTCCCTCGTCCGTAATGGATTGTATTATATCTTTTACTTTGGTTTTGCTTCTAATGTAGCTGTAAAGCAGCTTTGGTTGATCACTACTTTTATTTATTATATCCTCCTCAAACTGTTTTTGGGCTTCCCTCCTTATTCTTGTATAATCGTTTCTTGCCTGTTTGTAATATTATACGCCCTTTCACTATTGTGTCTTCTGTGTGTGTGTTTGTGTGTGTGTATATATACAAGTATATATATATATATATATATATATATATATATATATATATATATATATATATATATATATATATATATGTACTGCAAAAACGAGTTGCTTTCTAACATGTTCAAAATTTATCTGCCAAATAAAGAACCGTGAATAGAACGAGCACAAAGCAAAAAGAAGAGAGAGAGAGAGAGAGAACTTCTGGAGACAAGAAGTAAAAGTGGGAGGAACACGGACGGAAAGGCAGGAAGCAAGTTCCCTGGAAGACTGAAAGGCGACCACTAATTTAATATCCCCGCACAAAATGATTAATTGAAGGAGAGAGAGAGAGAGAGAGAGAGAGAGAGAGAGAGAGAGAGAGTTTGTTGGTAGTGTGATACAGCTCAGAAACTGATTCCAACAAACTCCGTCCTCTGCTCAGTCACTGATGCTAGCAGAGAACCAATGAATCATTTGGTGTGAAGTAGTCCTTTTGTGTCTTTACAGATGCTGTTTATTAGTGCCACAGTGTTTATTAGCGTCGTGATGTTTAGTAATGACAGTATTTAATAGTGCTACAATGTTTACTAGTGCCGCAATGTTTACAAGTGCTACGGTGTTTACTATTGTCACGGTGTTTACTAGTGCTACAGTGTTTACTACTACCACAGTGTTTACTATTGCCACTGTGTTTACTGGTGCTACAATGTTTTATAATGCCAAAGTGTTTTCTAGTGCTACAACGTTTACTCTGCTATAGTGCTTCCTATAGACGCGGCACAAGACTCTGAGATTGTCATTGTCGTACCCTGGCAACCTACCCGTCTACAGTACTTAAGATTTCGTGTGTAATATGATACGCGCGTGATTCGTGCGTAATACGTTCGTGTATAAAATATTCGTGTGTAATAATATGATTCGTGTATAGCCCATTATGATACGAAATCGGACGCACTGTTGACAGGTAGGCTGCCAGGGTATGATAAGGACAACCTCAGAGTCGTGCACCGCAACTATAGTGTTACAGTGTTTACTAGTGCTACAATGTTTATAAATCCCAAAGTGTTTATTAGTACCACAGTGCTGCAATGTTTAGAAGTCCCACAGTGTTTATTAGTGCTACAACGTTTACTAGTGCTACACTGCTTACTAATGCTAGAATGCTGACTAGTGCTACAGTGTTTGTAAGTCCCAAAGTGTTATTAAGTGCCACATTGCTACAGTGGTTAGACGTCCCACATGTTTATTAGTGCTGCAATGTTTACAAGTGTCACAGTGTTTACCTGTGATACAGTGTTTACAAGTGCCATAGTGTATACTAGTGGCGCCATGTTTATTAATGACACAATGTTCACTAGTGCTGCAATTTTTATTAGTACCACGGTGTTTACTGGTACCACAGTGACTACTAATACCACAGTGTTTACTAGTACCAGTGATTACTAATACCACAATGTTTTCTAGTATCACAGTGTTTACTAGTACCACCGAGTTTACTAGTACAACTGTGTTTACTCTTTCACATCAACATTTTCGTCCTTTTGCACCATATTTCACGTACCATAATGGCAGAATATGACATTGTCACGGCTCTGCATCCTGTCCATAGCAACTGTTACCGAGCATCATTTTCTAGTATTAATCTGTTATTACAGAACAAATATGAAAATGGAGAGAGGGCAATTTTAGGACAAGTTCGAGTGAAACGAGTCTCAGTAGTTACTATTTTCTTTTAACTTTAACTTAGCATCTCTCTCTCCTGAATGCTTAGATGTAACAATATCTTAAAAGTAGAATATGATACTATTCACGAGGAAGTGTCATGGAATGGTTGTAGAGCTGTAGCATTACACAGGTCTACAAAATTAGTGATTATTATTGTTTTAATTCTAAATATTTTCATGGCACCTAAAAAAAAAAAATGAATTTAGAATGTTTCCATGACATCATATTTTAATAAAAAGTATAAAGAAATTAAAATATGGTTAATTATATATTTCATCTAATATATACAATCTTGTTCTAAATTATGGCGGTGTGCAGAGAAGGAATGCAGTGCCAGGAGACGTGACACTCGCACAGGTGGCGAGTGCTGTGAAGCGGCTGAAAAATGGGAAAGCAGCTGGGGTTCATGAGGCGTATGCAGAGATGATTAAGTGTAGTGGAGACAGAGTGAAATGAAGTGCTTGTTGGAGATATGTAAGAAGGCATGGATGAGTGAAACTGTGCCAGCAGAGTGGAAAAAGGCTGTGATTGTTCCCCTGTATAAAAATAAAGATGAGCGAAGTGAGTGCAAGAATTATCGTGGCATAAGTTTATTGGTTGTGGTAGGGAAAGTATTTGGAAGAATTATTATAGAGAAAGTAAGGGAGATATCAGAAGTCCTAGTGAGTGATGAACAGGGTGGCTTTAGGAGTGGCAGAGGATGTGTGGATCAAATATTTGCAGTCAGACAGACAGCAAAGAAGGCATGTGAGAAGGACCATAAGGTGTTTATGGCATTCATGGATCTGTAAAAAGCATACGACAAAGTGGACAGAGAAGGACTGTGGAAAGTTTTGTGCATGTACGGTGTGGATGGTAAGCTGCTAGGCGCCATCAAGAGTTTTATGATGGAAGTGAACCATGTGTAAGGGTTAACGGGCATCTAAGTGAATGGTTCACGATCAGTGTGGGAGTGCGACAAGGTTGTGTGATGTCCCCATGATTGTTCAAAATATATGTGGATGGGGTGATTAGGGAAGTAAAAATACGAGTGGTGGAGAGGGATGGCGTTGGCAATGAATGGTGATGGTAGGAATATCTCAAATTTGTTATATGCTGATGATGCAGTACTGCTTCCAAATACCGGACAAGAACTTGGTAGGTTAGTGCAGAGTTTTGCTGTCTGTGAGCGTCGTGCCTTGAAAGTATATGTAAAAAAGAGTAAAGTAATGGTTGGAGAAGGTGACTCCCAGTGCGATGTTACAGTGAACAGAGAGAGAATGGAACTGGTGAGAGTTCAAATACCTGGGTACAGTGATAGAAAGGAGAGGAAAATGTGCAAAAGAAATTGAAAGTAGAGTGATACAGGGAAGAAAAGTAGCTAGTGTAATGAAGGCCTTGATAAGAAACAGAAGCTTGAGTGTTGCAGCTGCACGAGGCTTACATTAAGGAGTGTTAGTGCCAACTTTAACATATGGATGTGAGACTATGGTGTGGCATGAAAATGAAAAGTCAAGTGGAGATGGAACTGCTGAGGAATGTATGTGGAGTACAGAGGGTGGAAAATAATGTGATTCGTGAAAGATGTGGAGTGAGGAAGTCGGTGGACACCAGAATCGAAGAGAGTGTACTGAGATGGTATGGTCATGAAGAGAATGGATAACAATAGAGTGGTGAAAAGGGTATATCTGAACGAATTTAAAGGAGGGAGGAGGCGAGGTAGGCCAAGGAGAAGGTGGAGAGATATGGTGGATGAGTGTGTGAGGAAGAAAGGTTTGGAAGTCGGTGAGGCTAGGGAACTGACAAGAGATCGAACTGGCTGGGTGAATGTTGTAAAAGTGCATGATCAGTGATTTGGCACCCCTTTTTCACGTGGCAGCGTCCGGATTGACTCTATCGGATACGTTCATGTGAAGCTACAGAACGTGGTGAATGCTTTTGGCATATCCCATGGAGCCAGGATGACGGGGGCTTGGATGATGAGTGAATGGAAGCGTGGCCTATTGGACTTGGCTAATTTGGGCTGTCTGGACGTTGCTACTCCTCACTCTGCCGTAGGGTGGGAAAGGAGGTCCAGATGATGATGATGATGATGATGGCATAAAGGAAACAACGTACTATATTCCATGACTCATAACTTCTGTAGTCTTTGAGGCTTCTTAGCTTTTTTGCTCCAAAACATCGTTTGGTGGCCAGTCATTTGGACTTTTTCTGGTGTGTCCCTGTGAATCATCTAGCAGTAGACCACCATCATACTGTCATCCCAACGTCCCTGGTACATTCTTTCCATGTCCTTGATATCTTGATGGAATCTTTCACCTTGTTCTTCACTCATGCTCCAAGATTTTCATGGAAAAATTCCATATGTGAATCCAAAAAATGAACAGCGAGACTCATATTGCATCCCAACTCCTTAGACTTGACCAACAAATTTCTCATAATTTCTTCATAATTTGGATGCTTATTGTTACCTAAAGATCCAGAAATTACTTCTTTGAAATATATCCAAACCTCTACTTCCAAGTCGTTCATTGCAACAAAAAATTCTTCACCAGAAATAACTTCTTACATTAGGTCCAGTGAATACACACTCTTTAAATTCATTTTCAGACAAACCAGGACACTTTTGGCACAAATACGTAATCAAGCTCCATCTTTAGGTAGAGGTTTGACAAACTGCTTTGTTAATCCAAGCAGTGGTAGCAGCACTTAATCTGGATTCACCAAGCTAGGTCTGATGATGCTATTGGCAACCAACTGTACATTTTATCTGTTTACCTATTACTTCTGAACCCAGTGAAAATCCATGAAAAACAAGAATTTTGTATACTCTGACTGCTGACCCAGTGAGATACACAGAACTTTCTTGTCCCCACATATGAACCAATGGTATTCAGAGCAGTTGATTTTCTTGAGAATATATGTCAAATTTTGGTACATTTCCTTTAAATGCACAGAACGGGCAACAGGTATTTAAGCATATTTAGTACCCTTTTCAGGCTTCTTTTAGATGAATCTATGAAATGTCTCCATTTTTCTGCATTGTAATCTCTCCCAAGTTTCTACACTAGCCCACTTACGTCAGTGAGGTAAATCAGGGATCATTGCAATAAACCACTGTTTTCAACCAGTATCACTATGGCAAAAAAAAAAAAAAAAAAAAAAAAAATCCACTGAAAGTAATTTATAAATGCACAAGTCAACTGTGTCACAGTGAGATATGTTTGCTGCACTCCAATACTGGTATGACTCATCACAGTGTTGCGTTCCAGCTATATGCTGGCTTATTCTCGAACAAAGTAACTTTGTTGTTTTAAACATGGATTTTAATATTAGGAAATACAAAATTCAAACAATCATTGTAAGAAAATATCCATATGCAAATAATTATGTAGTGCGAAATGATAACAACTATAACTGACGACTAAAGAAAGTGCTTTGTGAAAAAATGTTGCATGGAGAAAAACGGTTTTCAGTTTTTTAAATCAGTGACCAACATCATTATAAAATCATATGAAATCATTAAAAACATATTTTTCAATATATACCTGTCTTCATTTTATCTGATATTAAGCTATGTGCAATAAGCTGCCAAAGAACGAAATTCTAAGCCATAGGCATTAAATGAAAAGATTATGGTGCTACAGTGCTGAAAAATGGGGCATTGTTTACTACGCAATAGTGTATTTTAATGCGAAAGCGTCAGATTTGATCATTGTTCTCTCTCTCTCTCTCTCTCTCTCTCTCTCTCTCTCTCTCTCGAAACAGGTGAGATATCGTAGCAACATTGCCTTGCTAGAATACCACCGACATCAATACTTGGCATGGGGAAACATATATAACTATACAGGGACATCATCTTGGACCTTTGATTTTGAGCAGAACAACACGGATGGGCGTCCTGTATTTCATTACGAATAAAGGATCTTTAATTTTTTACATTTGACTAAACTTTCTTTTTGTTGGACTTATTCCAGACCACAAAGCAAAGTGAGTGGCTGGTTTCAACAGAAACATAGCACTGTCTTTATATATATATATTGTGAGGAGTAGACTGTAGCACCAGTCGAACAGCGCAGTACTCCCAAGGTTTATGGCAAGCTGGTGATAGGGAGAGCTGGAGCTCCTTTCACCAGCCCTCAGGACCTGATCCTGACCATCTCCCTTTGAACATTTTCAGTGCATTCATTTTCACAGAGAGTAGGCCAGCATGCTCTCATAATACCTCTACCTTCAACTGTCTACACCACAGTACACGCATAACATATCACACCTTCTGTTCACTCTCTTTAGCAATGGCCACTGCAATGTTACTATCAAATGAGGTGGTACCTCGGATTACCACCACAGGCAGGGTAGGGCTGGCGGCACAGGGTCCTCTTAGTCGCTATCAAGCGACTGTGCTGGCAGCGACTCTTGCAATTTCCAGTGATGCTCGTCAGTGGAGAAGTGAAAGTGTGGCCTTATTCTTCACCAACGTCCGTGGCCTTAGTACAAATTTAAACTCTGTTCATTTTTTCCTTCAATCCATATCCTCTCTGGCCCGTTTCCTGACAGAACCACAAATCTCACCCTCTACTGATATACCCCCATTTTGTTTTTGCAGTTGCCATTTCCTCACAAACTTCCGTAACAAAGGCGGCACCTGTTGTTATATCAAATCCCAGTTTTGATTACTCATTGAATAAACTAAATTGTCAAAATATTACCAAATATATCTGTGTAGTCTAGCGCTCCCCCAGTGCTTCTTCAGAACCCAGTGTATTTGATTCCATATCCACACAGTTGAATAACCTTAACCTTGCCCTTAGCACTGAAATTACCATTTTGGGTGATTTTAACATACACAGTGTTGAATGGTTATTGCACTTTGCCAGGACTGATGACACTGGTCTAGAGTGCGAGCTGTTTGCGGAATCGTTTAATCTCACCCAGCTGGTAAAGCAACCAACCAGAATACCTGATAATCCTGACCATAATGTTCATCTCTTGGATTTATTCTTGACAAATAATCCAGAACAATACAGGATAGAAGTACTGTCACCACTTGGATCCTCTGACCACAATCTCATCAAAGCCTCATTAGTTAACCCCCCTCACACCTCGTTCTGAACCTGTCAGGATGACCTGATGGCACTTTGATAGGGCAGACTGGGATGGATTTAGAAATTATCTTGCTGACATTCCATGGCAGTCTTTCTTCTCTAGTGATCCCAATTCTACCCAGTCCCACATTTGCGACTTACTACTAGCTGGTATAGATTTATTCATACGAAGTCATCAGTTCACTAAAAGACCGAACTCTCCAAAATGGTTTGATGGCAACTGTGCCAGGGGCCGGATACTCAAAACGAGCCTTTTACCACGGCGCCAGTTGAAGAACGGCGCCTTTTCGTACGGCAGGTCAAAGGCACCGTTCGAGACACACCCGACTCCCATACTCAAACAATTTTACAGGTGCCTTTGGTGTGCCTTTCCGTGGAAAGGAAACTTTCCCTCAAAAGGCGCCTTTTGATACCCCAACCAATCACAGGAGCGTTATAAAAATACTCTTAGGAAGTGTCTGCCAATCGCAAAGCAGCATTTCCTCTCAGCTGACGGACGTAAACAAAACATGAAGTGAGGATGCAACGCAGTAGTCCCAACATACTTCCGTTTTCGTAGTGATATTTTGTGGGAATGGTGAATAAACGTAAGCTGGGATTCAGTCGCACTAACGTCAAAGTTTTATGAGGGACCTATAACTCACTGCCCAAAATACAAATAGTCAGTTCATATGTGTACAGTACTTTCAGTAACACCTTCCTTAAATAGTGCATACATTATATGCTATATATATATATATATATATATATATATATATATATATATATATATATATATATATATATATATACACTTTGTGTAACCTGTGATTTTATGAAATCCCTTAGTAAATCGTGAAATTAGTTTAAATTGGGATGGGTTAATAAAGGTTAGGTTAATTTAGACTGCGGTTAAGATAGGCTGGGACAATCTAAACTCGGTTACGTTTATGTTAGTCTAGATTAGTTAAGTTAGGTTAATTTAGATGAACGATGAAAAACTTAGCATCTTTCTATATCAAATTTAACCTAACCTTACCTAACCTTAACCTCGATTATCCCAGCCTAACCTAACCACAGCCCAAGGTAACCTAACTATTCATGAATTCCCTAGGGATTTCATAAAATCATTGGTTAAACATATCCCCTGAAACAAGTATATATAAAAGGTATTTATCTGGCCAGTATTCCTCTTCTCTAAGCCAGAAAAGTAGTTGTTACTTCATTTCCTAGACCCACTGGTGGAACAGCAGCTGCTATCCCAGGGAGAGAAATTAGGTTAAAGATGGGAGAAGCACCAGTATTACTGCATTTCATTTTCAGTCCAAATTTTCCTTGATTTTCTCTGTCTTGTAGCGTATAGGCCCAACTACAACAGCAGATATGTCTCATCACATGCACAACATTCCCATAAGGCCATAAGTTTCCTGTCATAGTTGATTTAGAATAATTAGGTTTAGTTACTTTAGGTTGAGTTCAGTTGGTATAACACAGGAGGAAATCTGAGGGGATAAATTTGTAGTTTTGGACAACAAACCTTCTTTTACCCTATCAATATCCTAAACTGGCCTATCATAACCTTGGCTATCCAAATCTAACCTACCGTATTCAAAGCGTAACTGTGGGGAAACCTGTCATGGGTGGATTTTCCTCTGCTGCATATTGCCGTATTGGGCTTTTGCACATCCAGGTTAGGTGCCAAACCCTTAACACAATGAGGATTTGGTTTAATGCTCAAGGGATATTGTGGGGGAAAGGTGACTGACAAAATAAAAATAAATAAATAAAACGTGCTTGCTAAACCAAAGTTAAACTGCCATAATCTTCATTCCTAACCACATACTTCACAGTACTCACTTAGTAACCATAGCAACAAAATACAGTAGGTTATAGCCTATAATGTTACAGGAAATCTGTGAAAATAGTAATTTTGTGAAATCACTAGTCAATCTGAGAAATGGATTTTTAGACCAGGATGATTTTGGTTAGATTTCAATCATGTTCGGTTAAATATGGCAAGGTTGGATTAGATTAGATTAATTTAGATTATGCTTTGTGCAGCTTACCATAACATTGTCATAACTTTTATTAAACAAACCTATACTAACCAAACCTAACATTAACATTATATACCCTAACCCTTCTAAAATATTGTAATTTAACCTCACCTGACTAGAACCTTCATTTATACTAATATAACCATTGTCAACGTTGGGTCTGGTTAGTACTTGGATGGGTGACCGCCTGGGAACACCAGAAGCTGTTGGCATCCCTACGTGTCGAGTGGGGTTGGTGGAGGATTAGTGCCCATCCCTGTAAAACAATTAACTCTAAGCCCTTGACCACCCCGTTTGGGATACATGGCGTCTGGCAATGAATGAATGAATGAACCATTGTCAGCCCAACCTAAGTTAAAATCCATTTCACAAAATGTCTAGGGTTTTCATAAAATTACATTTTTCACACATCCCTGGAATTAAAAAATTTACCTGCAAATAGGCAACCTGACTTATTTGGATCAGTAACTATTAGGATGAAAAATGAATATATCCAAATACTAGTAACTGAAGTACTGCGTTACCTCTAGCTAAAGCTAGTGGGTTAGGCTTATGCTAGGAGCGACTGATCCAGCAGAAATCACACTGATATTTCTTAATAAAAAAACCCATATGCACTGAGCGAACAACTGTAAGATTTGACACACGTTGGTGCAGCATGAATTATGGCTAAATGTATTGAAGAAACAGCATTAAACAGTATGTGGCTCTACTGCCGAGTTGACTACATCCACATACCACACATATTCCCCAGTTACGTCATTATTACTATTATATGATATCTTGTTACCCAGTAACTACTTTTGACGCAAACCATTCCACTCCAAATAAGGTAATGAGGCAGTAATTCATCTAAATACGAGCGAGGAGCACCACACAAATCATCCACGACTTGTTGTTGTCCAGGAAAGGCGTCTTTTGATCACTAGGGCTCCCCCGACCCTGCAGGTCCCATAAGGCACTAACGAGCCATGTTTTCTAATATGGTCGCGCCCAGCTGAGGTTTTGAGTATGCGCCTTTCACGAAAAGGCGATGTGTAATGGCACCCATGGCACAAAAGGCGCCGTTAAACGTTTTGAGTATCCGGCCCCAGAGCAACAGCCCAAAAGTCATTGGCATATAACTCTTACTTAAAATAAAAAACATTTGAATCACTCTCTCAATTTAAAATTGCTAGAAATCATGCAAAAGCTGTAACAAATCTAGCTAAATCTAACTTTCATCAAAAGCAAGCATCAAAACTACTTAACAACCCTAATGACAATAGAATATTTTGGTCAACTCTTAATTCTTTCAGTAATAACTTTAACAAGTCATCATCCATTCCCCCAATAAAATCTTTAGATGGCAACATTACAAATGACCCACGTGCAAAAGCAGATACTTTGGCCAGTACATTTGCCAAAAATTCTACCATAGACGATCCCAAACGGAGCGTCCCAGTACAAGAACTTGACTCCCCCGAAATTGTTCCACTTAAAATACAGACAAGATACGTAAAATCCATCCTAGACATTTTACCTACCAACAAAGCTCCAGGCCCAGATGGAATTCAACCAATTGTTTTGAAAAAATGTTCCCCTGAAATTGCCTCTGTCCTAGCTAAATTATTCAGACTCTGCATACGTACTTCTTCATTCCCAAATTCATGGAAAGAAGCCAATATCCACCCAGTTCCGAAGAAAGGAAGTTCCTCTGACCCCTCTGATTACAGACCAATAGCAGTCACATCTTCTCTTGGTAAGGTATTTGAAACTTTAATTAATAAACACATTGTTAAACATCTTGAATCCAACAACTTAACCCTCTCAGGTGCAGGTGGTTTGAGTCGTTAGATTGTTTAACAATCTGTAAAGTGCACCATGACACGAATCGGGTAAAAAAAACATACCAAAATATGACACACATCAGCGGGAAACTTGTGTCCTCCTCTGTTTGACATGATGTGCATCATGGTCCGTTGTACAGTATGGTATTTAATGACTCGATTGGAGTCTGTGCATGAAAGGATTAATTAGTGATAGACAATCTGGTTTTCGCCATGATAGATCCACCATTGACATACTCAGTCTCCTAACTCATACCATCCATCAATCAATTGAACTACATGGAGAAACTCATGCAGTAGCCCTTGATATTTCTAAAGCTTTCGATAGAGTATGGCACCATTCCCTGCTGTCCAAACTGCCTTGCTATGGACTAATGTCTTCTGTTCCTTTGATTCCCTCATATCTTACTGACAGGAAAATAAGAGTAAAAGTAGATGATGTATATTCCAATTTCCACTCAGTTAACGCTGGCGTGCCTCAGGGATCAGTTCTGGCGCCAACCCTGTTCCTGGTTCATATTAATGATCTCTTATCTGTCACCCACAATCCCATTCACTCATATGCTGATGACTCAACACTACATAGTTCATTCACACTCAGACGCCCATTTACAAATTCTAATATCTCTACCTCTCAACTCAGTACAGCCATCTCCATAAATCAAGACCTATCTACGATCAGTGAATGGGGACAAAACAACCTTGTCTTATTTAATGCTAGTAAAACTAAATATATACAATTTACTAATAGACAGATATTGCCAGATTCGTATATTACTTTCAGTACTACTAATATTCCCAACTCTAAAAGTATTGAAATTTTTGGTGTCTCACTTAACAATGCCCTCAGCTGGACTTCTCATGTTTGATCACTTGCTATAACCGCCTCAAAAAAACTTGGATTATTGTACTGAGTCCGTAACTTCTTCACTGACGAGCAGTTAGCTGTAATTTATAAGAGTCATGTGTGCTCTCATCTTGAATATTGCTCACCCTTGTGGAATGGATGTCGAGAGGTTGCATTAAAACAATTAGACAAAATTCAGAACAAGGCTGTTTGAATTATTAACAACCCTGCCATTTCAAATAAACTACCTTCCCTCCAAGTAAGAAGGAATGTTGCCTCCCTTGCATTTATAGATATTTTTATGGTAAATGCTCAGACGAAGTTGCGTCCATGGTGCCACCTCGTGCTACACGGGCATCTGGTAGCGCTCATGACTGGAATGTCACTCATCCATATTGTAGAACCTCTGCCTATCAGAATTCTTTCATTCCCCGTACTGCATCTCTTTGGAACTCGCTTCCCCAGAGTTGTTTCTCTTCAAACTTCAACCTACAGCTGTTCAAGTCTAACTGTTAAGATATTTTATGAAGAGAGGACACCAGTAATCTGGTGTATGGATTATTTTTTTTTATTCATTTGTTTTTCCTTCCTCTGTTCTGTTATTAAATGAAAAAAGATTTTGTGTTGGAAATAAGAGAGAAAGAGAAGGGGGGGGATGGGTACATAATAGCTAAATGAACCGGAAAAGTAGACTTAGAACGACGGGGAAGAATAGTTAATGAGCATATGCCTGAAAGGAGACAGGCGTGTGATGACAAACTGCATATGATTCAGGAAAGATTACTTTTGTACAGGTAAGAGGGAAGTTTTTTTTTTTTTTTTTTCGGGTTAAGGTGAAGTGTATTTTCTACAACATGACCACATGGAACACAGAAATTTTAATGTTATAACGGATGTGCTGACAGGTGAACTGAATAAGATGAAACAG
This sequence comes from Coenobita brevimanus, assembly GCF_032717465.1. Lineage (NCBI taxonomy): Eukaryota > Metazoa > Arthropoda > Malacostraca > Decapoda > Coenobitidae > Coenobita > Coenobita brevimanus. Next base: position 36,574,947 of record NC_136959.1, on the reverse strand, counting down.
AATGTGAGAGGGAGCGTATTACTGTCAACGAAAGGTCATAGAATGTCGTAGTTCAAGCCCTCATTTTCATAATCACCTTTCCTCATATCTTTGTTCACTCAGCAATGCAAAAAAATTGGATCCAGGAACAATTGATGCACAGGAGACCTGAGCGAGGATATATCAGTAGTCAAGTAGCTGGAAGCAAAATCATAGCAAATTTAGGTCGAAAGTTAATTAGAATATGTTAGCTTCGGTAATAATACGTGAGGGAAGGAGTTCATTTGTCAGGAAACATAAGGTATTTCTGCTTCATAGGAGATTAGTGCATTAGGTCCTGCGCCAAGAAGCTACTCTCTCTCTCTCTCTCTCTCTCTCTCTCTCTCTCTCTCTCTCTCTCAAAGTCTCCTCTTAGCGTATTTTCACCACATATAATGCTAACGGAGCTAGAGGATACATCAGTAAGCATTTTACCTATGAATGCAAAAACATTCTTATCCTTCTACACAAAAGTCTAGGTAGACAGCATTTGCAGTTTGGTGTACACTTATGAACTCCGAATTTGTTCAACAATATCCAGTAAAGAAGCTTGAAGCTGAGCAACATCGGGTACAAAATTAGGTACCTACCTGAGAAATAACCATGCCATGAATGGCTTAAGAACTGGGCATGTTCTCTCTTTGGACGCGTAGAATCAGCGGATAACTAATTAATTGTTTCAATACACTTATGGGTTTCAATAGCCCTAATGAAAACAAACTGTTTGAAATTATTACAGAGACCACATCTCATGAATCTGGATATGCAGCTGAAGGCAAGAAAGGCTATCTATCTATCTATCTATTGCCAGACGCCTCAATCCCGTTTGGGGTGGCCACAAACAAATCGCCTCCAAGTCGCCCTGTCCCCCGCCATTTCACTGCCCTGCTCCCAACTCACACACCCCTCTCTCATATACCTTTCCACCCCATCCCTCCATCTCATCCTCGGCCTCCCCCTCCCTCTTCCCCCCTCCACCTCACTCACATACACTCTCTTCGTCAGTCTTTCACCCTCCATCCTCTCCACATGGCCAAGAAAGGCTAATTTTGAAATAATCATAAACACCTTCCATTTTTCCATGCAATGATCTCCCTAATAATGAAGTAGAGAAAGGAATAAAAAATATCCCTAAAATTATATTTACTTATATTTATCTAGAAGCTGTTTGTATTATACAGAGACGAATGTTAACATGTACGCATGCCTTCCCTGACCCCATCCAACCTGACCTGACGGAACCTGATCTACTTTGCAGGGTGGGGGTGTCGTGCTCACCAGCACACAGCCATCAGCAAAAGCTCGCCAACAATCCTACCTTCTGAATTCATTCCTCATCAGTCGACATAGAATATCCCTCCCGTTCACACTTTAGTTTGTGCTTCATATTGCTGCCACAAATATTATTTAATGTAACATCTTCCATTGCCACAGGCAGAAGGGATGTCTCGGTGAACTTCTGCTCATGGCCATATACAGTATATATAGTATTATCCGCTTTCCGGACATGTGATAATTTATGGCCAGTTACAACCATACTGTAACATATTACCTAATTATATAAGTATCAGTACGCGTATGCATATAATATATATATATATATATATATATATATATATATATATATATATATATAGATAGATAGATAGAAAGATATATATATATAGATAGATAGATAGATAGATAGAAAGATATATATATATATATATATATATATTGTTACATAGCCTATGATTTCATCATCCTTTGTGTAATTCTAATGTACAGTATGTTGCATGATCACGAGCGTGTTCTACCTCACTCCCCCCGTCCTCCCTTATAGTAGAGTAAGTCGTTCTTTCTGTTGCTCAGAGCAGGAGTGTCAACTCTTTGTCCCCTCTGGCTTCATTTGCGCGTCCTTCTTACAAGTTGTATCAAGCTCTGCCGGCCCCTATATAATGAGCTCAGTCTCTGCATTAATTGCCACTTAAATCTACTCCTCATTTTGCTCACATCTCTGTCCTTCCCTGTACAGTTGTTATTATTGTGAGTGCTCAGGAAGTCTCCAACCATCTAGCAGCTGTATAATTTGAGTATAAGTGTTATTACATTTTGTTCTTGTCCTGTATAGCATAAGGTGTTGATTCGTAGGCCTAGTAAAGTTTTTGTAATTCATATTGTCAGCCAGTGGTAATAATATTTTGTATCTGCAATGATATATCTTGCATTCACTGAGTATTATCTGGTATTCTCATTTTATCAGGGCTGACTTAGATAAATTTACTTTTGCTAATTTCGTGTTAATAGAGGCTATTGCAGTTAACCATATATTTAACCTGTTTTTTGCCATTACATTATCCTTATGAGTCCTGAATGTTTTGTTGTTAGTTTGAGCATTAAACTTTAACTTGTAATTTTACCTAACTCTTTTGTTTTGAACCTGGAACTTTGCGGGACAGTTTTCTCTGTTCCGTAACATAAATTTGGCGACCTCTTATCAGGATATTATCATAAGGATATTGCTTGATATTTTGTGACTGTGATTTATTCATGATGTCTACTATTACTACGCTTGATGAAGCCAAAGATTTTTTGTCAAATGTGCAAACAGTGTGTGATGTAGAAAACAGAACAAAGAATGAACTTAAGCTTGTTGCTCAACAATTGGGAATTGTTGTTTGCTCTCATCATTCTAAAGATCAAATTGTTGACATGATTAATGAAAGCTTGTTTAATGTAACTCCTCCAAATGAGAAAACGGAGATTGAATTAGCTAAGTTACAGCTAGCCCTGCAGGAGGCTCGTGCTAAGGAGGCTAAATTTCAGGCAAAAGCTCGTATTCAGGAGGCTGAGTTTCAGGCAAATGCTAAGGAGGCTGAGTTTCAGGCTCGTGCTAAGGAGGCTGAGTTTCAGGCACAAGTTGAACTTGCTAGGATTCAGGCAGACCATGAGTATCGAATGAAACAAGGTGGAACTGGATCATCTAGCTCTGATGATTTTGATGTGGCTAAAAATGTTAAACTTGTCCCTCCTTTTAATGAATCTGATTTAAGAAAGTATTTTCAGTTGTTTGAGACGGTAGCTACAGGTTTTAATTGGCCCAAAAAGTATTGGCCAGTACTCCTTCAAACTGTTCTCACTGGTAAAGCTAAAGTAACTTACGCATCTTTGCCTCAGGACCAATCTGATAATTATGATGTAGTTAAGAGCTTGATTCTTAAGGCCTATGAGCTTGTTCCTGAAGCCTATAGAGTAAAATTTAGGACAACTTATAACCAAGATAAGCAATCCCATGTTGAGTATGCAAAAATCAAAGAAGATCTGTTAGAGCAGTGGTTAAATTCTAAGAATGTGGATTCTGATTTTGACAAATTCAAGCAGATGATTTTGCTGGAGGACTTCAAAAGGTGTATTAATAAAGATGTAAGCCTATATCTTGATGAGAAAAGAATAGATAATTTGTCTGATGCTGCAGTTTTAGCTGATGAATATGTTCTCACTCACAAGAGATATTCTAAAGAAAAATGGAAAGCTGAGAGTAAGTACGTTGCCTCTACTCAGAGTACAGGTAACAGGAAAGAGAATAAAGATGACGTTTCTCAGGAAGTAAATACCAGCTCCACCTCTAGATTTAAGAAAAGTAAATGTACTTATTGTAGTAAGCTTGGTCATACTACGGAGAAATGTTTCAGGAGACAGAGTGATGTGAACAAAAAGGAGTCTTTAAATATTCAGTCAATTGGTCTACTGTCCACCCTTGAGAGTTCCCAGAATTCTTTAACTGAGTTAACTGAACCTGCTTTGAGGGGTAAATTAAATCCTCATGATGAAGCTCCTCTTTTGAGCAGTAACGTGGGTGACACTCTCAAGAGTTCATGTGCTAATTTCCTGTCTGATGGTTTTGTCAGTCCTCTGAACAGTAATGACAGGAAATCAGTTAAAATATATCGTGATACAGGTGCTTACCAATCCCTTATGCTGACCAGTGCTCTAGGCTCTAATGTTAATTCCTCTGATGAAACTGTAATCTTATAAGGTGTAGGGAATAATTACTTCTCTGTCCTTCTGTGCAGAGTGAATTTAGAGTCTGGTTTTGTTAATGGTTCCGTTATGGTTGGGTTGGTTGAGACACTCCCAATGTCAGGTGTAACTTTCTTACTTAGAAATGATATTGGTGGAAGTCAAGTGTGTCCAGCTCCTCAGTTGTCTAGTGAGCCAGTGGCTGCGACCCAGGATTGTGACGTCCCTGATATGTTCTCTGCATGTGCTGTCACTAGTGCTAAGTCTAAAGTTACTGGTGACTTAGAGGATAATGATGATGATGATTTTATCCTAGCTGACACTTTTCTTGCTAATTTGGACCACTCACCAAATGAGGCAGTACCCCATAGTGTTGATAATTTGTCTCGTCAAGAGTTGGTTGAGTTGCAGGTTGCTGACCCTGAGTTGAAAGGTCTAGCTAACTCTGCTTGCAGTGAGGAAGAGTCAGCTGGTGCTTCTACTTGTTGTTATATAAAGTCAGGAGTACTTATGAGAAAGTGGAGACCCCTAACAGCATCAGCCGACTGTGAATGGGAGGTTGTACATCAAGTTGTCATCCCTCGTGTTTGTAGGCAGGATATCATTCGAGTAGCTCATGATTCCAGTTTGGCAGGACACCTTGGAGTGAGGAAGACTGTGGCACGGATTTTGAAACACTTCTGCTGGCCAGGTATCTTCAGGGATGTTTCCTGGTATTGTAAGTCTTGTCACACATGTCAAGTTGTGGGGAAGTGTAATCAGACCGAAAAGGTTGCTCCTCTAGTTCCCATTCCTCCTTTTGAGGCGCCATTCACCCGTGTGTTGGTGGATATTGTGGGCCCTCTTCCTAAGACTTCTTCAGGATTTTCTTATGTGTTGACCCTGATTAATATGGCTACTCGTTATCCTGAAGCCATTCCACTTAGAAATATCTCAGCAAAGAACGTGGCTAAGGAAATTCTAGGGTTCTTCACAAAGTTTGGTCTGCCCAAGGAGGTACAGTCAGACCTGGGAAGTAATTTCATGTCAAATGTTTTCAAGCAGTCTCTGAAAGCTTTGGGCATCACCCAGATCACGTCTTCAGCTTACCATCCCCAGACCCATGGAGCGTTGGAGAGATATCATCAAACACTCAAATCGATGCTCAAGAAATACTGTTTGGAACATCAGAAAGACTGGGATAAAGGTCTTCCATTCGTTCGTCTTTGCCGCAAGAGAATCTCCAAATGAATCACTGGGCTTCTCACCTTTTGAACTACTGTTTGGCCATGAAGTAAGAGGACCCCTTAAGCTACTCAAGGAATGCTGGCTGTCGGAGGAAGATGACGTCAACCTGCTGGAGTATGTGATGAAGTTCAAAGAACGGCTGTCCACTGCTTTACAGCTGGCGAGAGAGAATTTAGGAGCTGCTCAGGAGAAGATGAAGACTTGGTATGATAAGAAGTCCAGGTTACGCCACTTTCAGCCAGGAGATCAGGTTTTGATTCTGCAACCGGTGCATGGGCAACCTCTTCAAGCCAAGTTTAGTGGTCCTTATTTCGTTGAGAAGAAACTCAGTGATGTCAACTATGTCATCGCCACACCAGATCGTAGAAAGAACAAGCAACTTTGTCACATCAACATGCTAAAGTCATATCACAGGCGGGACGAAAATAACCCAGTCTGCACTGTAGCTGTTCCACCCGAGTCTGCAAGTGAAGTTCTCCCATGCAGCATGAGCCTGAGTGATAGTTTGGGGAAGAATCCTGGAACTTTGCGGGACAGTTTTCTCTGCTCCGTAACATAAATTTGGCGACCTCGCCAAAACAGACACTTACCCTCTCCCTCGTGTGGAAGATTGCATAGACAAGATCGGAAAGGCTAGGTACATAAGTAAGTTTGATTTGTTAAAGGGATACTGGCAAGTACCTATGACTGAACGTGCTAGGGAGATATCATGTTTTGTAACACTAGGAAAGATTTTTGCATGTTCTGTAATGCCATATGGTATGAAGAATGCACCAGCCACTTTTCAGAAGCTCATGAATGTTGTAACAGAGGGTTTGGCAGGGTGTGTTGTTTATATTGATGATGTATTAATCTTCAGTGACAATTGGAAAGATCACCTATGCCATGTCAGTAAATTTCTTGAGCGTTTGGTTCAGGCTAATCTTGTAGCTAATTTATCAAAATGTGAGTTTGGTCAAGCTAAAGTTCAGTACCTTGGGTACGTAATTGGTGATGGACATGTTGCACCATCAGGAGCTAAGGTTCAGGTTATAAGTGATCTTCCCAAACCTAAAAGTAGGAAAGAGCTACAAAGATTTTTGGGAATGGTAGGTTATTACAGGAGATTTGTTCTTAACTTTTCAATTCTTGTATCACCACTTACAGACCTACTGAAAAAGGGAGTTAAATTTGTCTTGACTGATAACTGTGAATCCTCTTTCAGCAAACTTAAAGCTATCCTATTAAGTCAGCCAGTGCTCGCTACTCCAAATTTTGCTAAGCCTTTTAAGATAGCTGTTGATGCATGTGATACAGGAGCTGGGGCTGTTTTGCTGCAAGAGGATGATCAGGGTATTGAACACCCTGTATCTTATTACAGTAAGAAGTTCACTCCACCTCAAAAGAACTACTCAACTATTGAGAAAGAGCTTTTGGCCTTGATTTTGGGTTTACAGCATTTTTCATTTTATTTGTGTTCTGGTTTTGACCCCACAGTCATTTATACCGATCATAACCCACTGAAATTCCTTAGTAAGTTTAAAGATAAAAATCAGAGAGTGACAAGATGGAGTCTACTTCTTCAGGGGTATTCATTAGACATACAACATGTCAAGGGGAAAGAAAATGTTATTGTTGATTGCTTATCTAGACTTTAGACAGATTGTTTTAGAGTAATAAGAAATTTCCTTTGTAAATTTCTTTTTCTTTGTGGGGAGGTGTTACATAGCCTATGATTTCATCATCCTTTGTATAATTCTAACGTACAGTATGCTGCATGTTTGATCACGAGCGTGTTCTACCTCACTCCCCCCGTCCTCCCTTATAGTAGAGTAAGTCGTTCTTTCTGTTGTTGAGAGCAGGAGTGTCAACTCTTTGTCCCCTCTGTCTTCATTTGCGCGTCCTTCTTACAAGTTTTATCAAGCTCTGTCGGCCCCTATATAATGAGCTCAGTCTCTGCATTAATTGCCACTAAGATCTACTCCTCATTTTGCTCACATCTCTGTCCTCCCCTGTACAGTTGTAATTACTGTGAGGGCTCAGGAAGTCTCCAACCATCTAGCAGCTGTGTAATTTGAGTATAAGTGTTATTACATTTTGTTCTTGTACTGTATGGCATAAGGTGTTGATTCGTAGGCCTAGTAAAGTTTTTGTAATTTATATTGTCAGCCAGTGGTAATAATATTTTGTATCTGTAATAATATATCTTGCATTCACTGAGTATTATCTGGTATTCTCATTTTATCAGGGCGGACTTAGATAAATTTACTCTTGCTAATTTCGTGTTAAGAGAGGCTATTGCAGTTAACCATATATTTAACCTGTTTTTTGCCATTACATTATCCTTATGAGTCCTGAATGTTTTGTTGTTAGTTTGAGCATTAAACTTTAACTTGTAATTTTACCTCTTTTGTTTTGAACCTGGAACTTTGCGGGACAGTTTTCTCTGTTCCGTAACAATATATATATATATATATATATATATATATATATATATATATATATATATATATAGATAGATAGATAAACAGATAGATAGGTGTGTGTGTGGACATATACGTTTTATATATATATATATATATATATATATATATATATATATATATATATATATATATACAGTAATCACTCCAATATCCGGATCAATAGAGCCATCGGTAGGTTCGGATATTGGTTTTGTCCGGATATTGGGCCCCAGCTTATGGACTTGTACTTACGGACCCTAACACAGAGAAACACCTATACAACTCCCTCCGGACATGCATAGCACCTATTTAACACCCAAATCACACCAATAAGGCACATAAATGACTGAAATAAATGCAATAGACACATAAAATGTGGGTTTAGAAGTATGTTCATACATTAATAAACATTCTGGTACTTATGGACTCTAACCGAACCTAACCTAACCGAACCTAACCGAACTCTGAAAAACCCATTCCTACTGCACATGCATGAGGTAAGTTTAGTATGGAAAGAAGTACAGTATGACACTTTCTGGTAAGTATAGTATGGGAAAAAATACAATATGAAACATTCTGGTAAATATAGTATGGAAAATAGTACAACATGAAACATTTTGGCTACTTACAGCAAGTCCCTGGCCACCTCGATGAACTCGCGGAGAATGCGAGAGGAAGACCAACCCGCATCAACCTTCTCCAATATCTCCCGTTTCTTCTCCAGAGTCAACACCACTCTCTTCCTTTTCTCAGGAGGCGGGGCCATCATCACACACACTAAGAGTAGGGCAGAGAGCAGCAGGAGGCCTTGCAGCAAGTACGGCACCACCACAAAAGCGAGCACGTGGGCAGCCATGACGAACAGCGCAGGTCCAGTCGCGGTGAGAGACAGGCGGGAAGTGGGGAGGATGCAGCGGCGCTCTATCGGACGTCGGAGGAATAACGAACCAAAACAATGCTCTCACGCGGCGCGCGCGGCAAGTTCAAATTACGGACGGCAAAAAATCGGTTTTTTTTCCAATTTTTTTGGATTTTCGGACCATTTTGGGAATGTTTGATCCCAGGACGATAAGGTTCGGTTAGTGGGGATGTTCGGTTATTGGGCGTCCGGATATTAGAGTGATTACTGTACTGTATATATATATATATATATATATATATATATATATATATATATACAGATAGATAAATAGATAGATAGGTTGATAGATTTACTGATTGATTGATTGATTGATAGATATTAGCAGCGATGCTTGTTTGTTTGTATGTTAGTCCTATAGTCACGCCCAAACCTTGGGCGAGAGATCCCCAGACCCATATATATTCTGAATCAGGGTGACCCAAGGATGGTTCTAGGGGGGTCAAAATTCAGATCTAGGTCATTTAAGATCACAAATACAGGGTTCATCTCTTTGGCCCGGGCAACGCCGGGTACCCCTGCATCCCAGTTTTTATCATGGAGATTTGCATGACCTCCAGTTCGGACATAGGCTATGTGAGGTTAACCTCGGTGGTCATTTGAGGTCATGGGGAAAACACGCTCAAACGACTGGACCCAGTAGCCCAATTTTAGGCATGGAGACCCACATGCCCTCCAGTTACGACACAGGCTATGTGTGGTTGACCCCCGAGGTCATTTAAGGTCACGGGTTGGAGATCATTTGAGGTCACCAGCTATAGGTAATAAGTGTTGTTACGGAACAGAGAGAGATAATGAACACTTCAAGTGAGAATACTAAAATCACTTCTGTCCCGCAAAGTTCCAGGTTCAAAACAAAAGAGTTAGGTAAAATTACACGTTAAAATTTAATGCTCAAACTAACAACTAAACATTCAGGACTCATAAGGATAATGTAATGGCAAAAAACAGGTTAAATATATGGTTAACTGCAATAGCCTCTATTAACACGAAATCAGCAAGAGTAAATTTATCTAAATCAGCCCTGATAAAATGAGAAAACCGGATAATGCTCAGTTAATGCAAGATATATTATTACAGATACAAAATATTAATAACAATGGCTGACATAAAAAACTCCACATGAATCACAAAAATCTCACCAGGCCTACGAATTAACACCTTATGCTATACAGTACAAAAAAAAAAAAAAAATGCAACAACACTTATACTCAAATTATACAGCAGCCAGATGGTTGGAGACTTCCTAAGCACTCACAAAAATAATAACAACTGTACAGGGGAGGACAGAGATGTGAACAAAATGAGGAGTAGATCTAAGTGGCAATTAATGGACAGACTGAGCTCATTATATAGGGGCCGGCAGAGCTTGATACAACTTGTAAGAAGGACGCGCAAATGAAGCCATAGGGGACAAAGAGTTGACAATCCTACTCTGAACAACAGAAAGAACGACTTACTCTACTACAAGGGGGAGAAGGGGGGAGTGAGGCAGAACACGCAAGTCCGGTTACTATGGAAGCCACGAGGCGAATCGTGATCAAACATGCAGCACACTGTATGTTAGAATTATACAAAGGATGATGAAATCATAGGCTATGTAACACCTCCCCACAAAGAAAAAGAAATTTACAAAGGAAATTTCTTATTACTCTAAAACAATCTGTCTAAATTCTAGATAAGCAATCTGCAATAACATTTTCTTTCCCCTTGACATGTTGTATGTCTAATGAATACTCCTGAAGAAGTAGACTCCATCTTGTCAATCTCTGATTTTTATCTTTAAACTTACTAAGGAATTTCAGTGGGTTATGATCGGTATAAATGACTATGGGGTCAAAACCAGAACACAAATAAAATGAAAAATGCTGTAAACCCAAAATCAAGGCCAAAAGCTCTTTCTCAATAGTTGAGTAGTTCTTTTGAGGTGGAGTGAACTTCTTACTGTAATAAGGTACAGGGTGTTCAATACCCTGATCATCCTCTTGCAGCAAAACAGCCCCAGCTCCTGTATCACTTGCGTCAACAGCCATCTTAAAAGGCTTAGCAAAATTTGGAGTAGCGAGCACTGGCTGACCTAATAGGATAGCTTTAAGTTTACTGAAAGAGGATTCACAGTTATTGGTGCAGACAAATTTAACTCCCTTTTTCAGTAGGTCTGTAAGTGGTGATACAAGAATTGAAAAGTTAAGAACAAATCTCCTGTAATAACCTACCATTCCCAAAAATCTTTGTAGCTCTTTCCTACTTTTAGGTCTGAGAAGATCACTTCTAACCTGAACCTTAGCTCCTGATGGTGCAATATGTCCATCACCAATTACGTACCCAAGGTACTGAACTTTAGCTTGACCAAACTCACACTTTGATAAATTAGCTACAAGATTAGCCTGAACCAAACACTCAAGAAATTTACTGACATGGCATAGGTATTCTTTCCAGTTATCAATGAAGATTAATACATCATCAATATAAACAACACACCCTGCCAAACCCTCTGTTACAACATTCATGAGCTTCTGAAATGTGGCTGGTGCATTCTTCATACCATATGGCATAGAACATGCAAAAGTCTTTTCTAGTGTTACAAAACATGAGATCTCCCTAGCACATTCAGTCATAGGTACTTGCCAGTATCCCTTTAACAAATCAAACTTACTTATGTACCTAGCCTTTCCGATCTTGTCTATGCAATCTTCCACACGAGGGAGAGGGTAAGTGTCTGTTTTGGTTATCTGATTAACACGTCTGTAGTCGATGCAAAGCCGCTGTGACCCACCTGGCTTAGGGACTAGAGTGACAGGAGAACTCCACTCGCTCTGACAGGGCTCAATCATCTTGTGGTCCAACAGGTAGCCAAGCTCCTTCTGCATGAGAGGAAATTTCACTGGGTTCACACGGTAAGGAGGCAGTTTAATTGGCTTTGCGTCTCCAACATCGACATCATGCATCAACACAGTGGTTCTTCCTGGAGTGGCACGGAACACTTGCGGGTACTCCTGCAGTAATGCCGAAAACTCCTGCCTTTCCTCGGGCGCTAGATGAGAAAGCTTAGTCTGGAGATCATTCATGATATCAGGATTCTTCCCCAAGCTATCACTCAGGCTCATGCTGCATGGGAGAACTTCACTTGCAGACTCGGGTGGAACAGCTACAGTGCAGACTGGTTTATTTTCGTCCCGCCTGTGATATAACTTTAGCATGTTGATGTGACAAAGTTGCTTGTTCTTTCTACAATCTGGTGTGGCGATGACATAGTTGACATCACTGAGTTTCTTCTCCACGAAATAAGGACCACTAAACTTGGCTTGAAGAGGTTGCCCATGCACCGGTAGCAGAATCAAAACCTGATCTGGCTGAAAGTGGCGTAACCTGGACTTCTTATCATACCAAGTCTTCATCTTTTCCTGAGAAGCTCCTAAATTCTCTCTCGCCAGCTGTAAAGCAGTGGACAGCCGTTCTTTGAACTTCATCACATACTCCAGCAGGTTGATGTCATCTTCCTCCGACAGCCAGCATTCCTTGAGTAGCTTAAGGGGTCCTCTTACTTCATGGCCAAACAGTAGTTCAAAGGGTGAGAAGCCCAGTGATTCATTTGGAGATTCTCTTGCGGCAAATACAATGAATGGAAGACCTTTATCCCAGTCTTTCTGATGTTCCAAACAGTATTTCCTGAGCATCGATTTGAGTGTTTGATGATATCTCTCCAACGCTCCTTGGGTCTGGGGATGGTAAGCTGAAGACGTGATCTGGGTGATGCCCAACTCTTTCAGAGACTGCTTGAAAACATTTGACATGAAATTACTTCCTCGGTCTGACTGTACCTCCTTGGGCAGACCAAACTTTGTGAAGAACCCTAGCATTTCCTTAACCAGGTTCTTTGCTGAGATATTTCTAAGTTGAATGGCTTCAGGATAACGAGTAGCCATATCAATCAGGGTCAACACATAAGAAAATCCTGAAGAAGTCTTAGGAAGAGGGCCCACAATATCCACCAACACATGGGTGAATGGCGCCTCAAAAGGAGGAATGGGAACTAGAAGTGCAACCTTTTCAGTTTGATTGCACTTCCCCACAACTTGATAGGTGTGACAAGACTTACAATACCAGGAAACATCCCTGAAGATACCTGGCTAGTAGAAGTGTTTCAAAATCCGTGCCACAGTCTTCCTCACTCCAAGGTGTCCTGCCAAACTGGAATCATGAGCCAGTCTAATGATATCCTGCCTACAAACACGAGGGATGACAACTTGATGTACAACCTCCCATTCACAGTCGGCTGTTGCTGTTGGGGGTCTCCACTTCCTCATGAGTACTCCTGACTTTATATAATAACAAGTAGAAGCACCGGCTGACTCTTCCTCACTGCAAGCAGAGTTAGCTAGACCTTTCAACTCAGGGTCAGCAACCTGCAACTCAACCAACTCTTGACGAGACAAATTATCAACACTACGGGGTACTGCCTCATCTGGTGAGTGGTCCAAATTAGCAAGAAAAGTGTCAGCTAGGATAACATCATCATCATCATTATCCTCTAAATCACCAGTAACTTTAGACTTAGCCCTAGTGACAGCACATGCAGGGAACACATCAGGGACATCGCAATCCTGGGCCGCAGCCACTGGCTCACTAGACAACTGAGGAGCTGGACACACTTGACTTCCACCAATATCATTTCCAAGTAAGAAAGTTACACCTGACATTGGGAGTGTCTCAACCAACCCAACCATAACGGAACCATTAACAAAACCAGACTCTAAATTCACTCTGCACAGAGGGACGGAGAAGTAATTATTCCCTACACCTTGTAAGATTACAGTTTCATCAGAGGAATTAACATTAGAGCCTAGAACACTGGTCAGCATAAGGGATTGGCAAGCACCTGTATCACGATATATTTTAACTGATTTCCTGTTATTACTGTCCAGAGGACTGACAAAACCATCAGACAGGAAATTAGCACATGAACTCTTGAGAGTGTCACCCACGTTACTGCTCAAAAGAGGAGCTCCATCATGAGATTTTAATTTACCCCTCAAAGCAGGTTCAGTTAACTCGGTTAAAGAATTCTGGGAACTCTCAAGGGTGGACAGTAGACCAACTGACTGAATATTTAAAGACTCCTTTTTGTTCACATCACTCTGTCTCCTGAAACATTTCTCCGTAGTATGACCAAGCTTACTACAATAAGTACATTTACTTTTCTGAAATCTAGAGGTGGGGCTGGTATTTACTTCCTGAGAAACGTCATCTTTATTCTCTTTCCTGTTACCTGTACTCTGAGTAGAGGCAACGTACTTACTCTCACCTTTCCTTTTTTCTTTAGAATATCTCTTGTGAGTGAGAACATATTCATCAGCTAAAACTGCAGCATCAGACAAATTATCTATTATTTTCTCATCAAGATATAGGTTTACATCTTTATTAATACACCTTTTGAAGTCCTCCAGCAAAATCATCCGCTTAAATTTTTCAAAATCAGAATTTACATTCTTAGAATTTAACCACTGCTCTAACAGATCTTCTTTGATTTTTGCATACTCAACATGGGATTGCTTATCTTGCTTATTTGTCCTAAATTTTACTCTATAGGCTTCAGGAACAAGCTCATTGGCCTTAAGAATCAAGCTCTTAACTATATCATAATTATCAGATTGATCCTGAGGCAAAGATGCATAAGTTACTTGAGCTTTACCAGTGAGAACAGTTTGAAGGAGTACTGGCCAATACTTTTTGGGCCAATTAAAACCTGTAGCTACCGTCTCAAACAACTGAAAATACTTTGTTAAATCAAATTCATTAAAAGGAGGGACAAGTTTAACATTTTTAGCCACATTAAAATCATCAGAGCTAGATGATCCAGTTCCACCTTGTTTCATTCGATACTCATGGTCTGCCTGAATCCTAGCAAGTTCAATTTGTGCCTGAGCCTGTGCCTGTGCCTCCTGAATGCGAGCCTGAGACTCAGCCTCCTTAGCACCAGCCTGGAACTCAGCCTCCTTAGCACGAGCCTCCTGCAGGGCTAGCTGTAACTTAGCTATTTCAATCTGTGTTTGCTCATCTGGAGGAGTTACATTAAACAAGCTTTTATTAATTGTCAACAATTTGATCTTTTAAATGATGAGAGCGAACAGCAATTCCCAATTGTTGAGCAACAAGCTTAAGTTCATTCTTTGTTCTGTTTTCTACATCACACACTGTTTGCACATTTGACAAAAAATCTTTGGCTTCATCAAGCGTAGTAATAGTAGACGTCATGAATAAATCACAGTCACAAAATATCAAGCAATATCCTTATGATAATATCCTGAATATCCTGATAAGAGGTCACCAAATTTATGTTATGGAACAGAGAGAGATAATGAACACTTCAAGTGAGAATACTAAAATCACTACTATCCCGCAAAGTTCCAGGTTCAAAACAAAAGAGTTAGGTAAAATTACAAGTTAAAGTTTAATGCTCAAACTAACAACTAAACATTCAGGACTCATAAGGATAATGTAATGGCAAAAACAGGTTAAATATATGGTTAACTGCAATAGCCTCTATAAACACGAAATCAGCAAGAGTAAATTTATTAAAGTCAGCCCTGATAAAATGAGAAAACCGGATAATGCTCAGTAAATGCAAGATATATTATCACAGATGCAAAATATTATTAACAATGGCTGACATCAAAAACTTCACGTGAATCACAAAAATCTCACCAGGCCTACGAATTAACATCTTATCCTATACAGTACAAGAAAAAAAAAATGCAACAACACTTATACTCAAATTATACAGCAGCCAGATGGTTGGAGACTTCCTAAGCACTCCTAAAAATAATAACAACTGTACAGGGGAGGACAGAGATGTGAACAAAATGAGGAGTAGATCTAAGTGGCAATTAATGGAGAGACTGAGCTCATTATATAGGGGCCGGCAGAGCTTGATACAACTTGTAAGAAGGACGTGCAAATGAAGCCATAGGGGACAAAGAGTTGACAATCCTGCTCTGAACAACAGAAAGAACGACTTACTCTGCTACAAGGGGGAGAAGGGGGGAGTGAGGCAGAACACGCAAGTCTGGTCACTCTGGAAGCCACAAGGCGAATCATGATCAAACATGCAGCACACTGTACGTTAGAATTATACAAAGGATGATGAAATCATAGGCTATGTAACAGTGTGCACAAATCCTGTATGTTAGTTTTTAAAGCTGAAATAGAAAGTTCCTGGACCTCTTATAATCCCTCTTCAAAAGCATAAAAGGTACATTGTCTTTTTGGAGTAGAAAGAAAGAGTGAACTAGAAAAAATAGGATTAGAGTGTTCGCAGCATCCCTGCTGGAATATATATATATATATATATATATATATATATATATATATATATATATATATATATATACAAAGACAAGAGGAACAAAGATAAGAGGAAAGAGGATTATGAAAATAAGGGCTTGATCTACGGCATTCTATGACCTTTCAATGTCAGTAATGTGCTCCCACGCACATTCTGTTTCATCTTATTCAGTCCATCTGCCAGCACATATGTTATTACATTAAAATTACTGTGTTCCATGTAGTCATGTTGTAGAAAATACACTTCACCTTTCCTCGGGAAAAAAAAAAAAAAAAAAAAACTGCTCCCTCTTAATTGTACAAAAGTAATCTTTCCTGAATCATATGCAGTTTATCATTACACGCTTGTCTCCTTTCAGGCATATACTCATTAACTATTCTTCCCCGTCGTTCTAAGTCTACTTTTCCAGTTCATTTAGCTATTATATACCCATCCCCCCCCTCTCTCTTTCTCTCTTGTTTCCAACAATTGCTATGTTTCTTTGAAACCTGCCGCTCACTTTGCTTTCTGGTCTGGAATAAGTCCAACAAAGAGAAAGTTTAGTCAAATGTAAAAAATTAAAGATCCTTTATTCGTAATGAAATACAGGACACCCATCCGTGTTGTTCTGCTCAAAATCAAAGGTCCAAGATGATGTCCCTGTATAGTTATATATGTTTCCCCATGCCAAGTATTGATGTCGGTGGTATTCTAGCAAGGCAATGTTGCTACGATATCTCACCTGCTTCGAGAGAGAGAGAGAGAGAGAGAGAGAGAGAGAGAGAGAGAGAGAGAGAGAGAACAATGACCAAATCTGACGCTTTCGCATTAAAAACACTCTTGCGTAGTAAACAATGCCCCATTTTTCAGCACTGTAGCACCATAATCTTTTCACTTTATTATGGCTTAGAATTTCGTTCCTTTGCAGCTTATTTCACATAGCTTAATATCAGATAAAATGAAGACAGGTATATTTTTTAAAAATTGTTTTTAATTATTTCATATGATTTTATAATGATTTTGGTCACTGATTTAATGAAATCCATTTTTCTCCATGCAACATTTTTTCACAAAGCACCTTTTTTAGTTGTCAATTATAGTTGTTATCATTTCGCAGTACATAATTATTTGCATATGGATATTTTCTTACAATGATTGAATTTTGTATTTCCTAATATTAAAATGTGTGTAATGTCTCCATGGCTGTTTAATATATATATGGATGGGGTCGTAAAGGACGTACAAGGTAGGGCAGTGGATGTGGGGGTGGCCCTAATGAATGAGGGTGAGATTTGGAAGCTTCCGGTGTTGCTGTTTGCTGATGATACAGTATTGTTGAGTGAAGATGAATGGGAGTTGCAAGGTTTGGTGAATGAATTTGGGACAGTGTGTAGGAGGAGGAAGCTGAAAGTTAATGTAAACAAAAGTAAAGTTATGGTGTTTGAGAGGAATGAAGTCACAGAGTGTGCAGTGAGGTTGGATGGTGAGGATATGGAGAATGTGAGTGCATTCAAGTACTTGGGTAGTGTGATGAGTAAGGATGGAACTTTGGGGGATGAAGTACGTGAAAGGGTACAGCAGGGAAGGAAGGTTGTTGGCACACTGAAAGCAGTGATGAGAAATAGGGAGGTGAGTATGGAAGTTAAGAAGTCTCTGCATGATGGTATTGTGATCCCTACCCTGACGTACGGAAGCGAGGCGTGGACCTTGCAAGAGGGGAACAAGTCAAGAGTGAGAGCAGTGGAAATGAGTTACTTGAGAGGAGCATGTGGAGTGACATGGAGGGACAGGTTGACGAATGAAGAAGTGAAGGAACGTTGTGGGGTAGATGTGGATGTGGTTGAAAAGATTAGGAGAAATACACTGAGGTGGTTTGGACATGTGGAGAGGATGGAGAGTGAAAGACTGACTAAGAGGGTGTATGTGGGTGAGGTGGAGGGAGGGAGAGGGAGGGGTAGACCAAGGATGAGGTGGAGGGATGGAGATGAGAGGTATATGAGGGAGGGGGG
This sequence comes from Coenobita brevimanus, assembly GCF_032717465.1. Lineage (NCBI taxonomy): Eukaryota > Metazoa > Arthropoda > Malacostraca > Decapoda > Coenobitidae > Coenobita > Coenobita brevimanus. The sequence goes on along the minus strand of NC_136959.1, from coordinate 36,557,007 downwards.
GGTGAGTTGGGGGGAGGGGAGTCAAATGGTGGGTGACAGTGACTTGGAGGCGTTTTGTCTGCGGCCACCCTTTGCGGGATTAGGGCGTCGGGCTATAGATAGATAGATAGATAGACTAATATTAAAATCCATGTTTAAAACAACAAAGTTACTTTGTTCGAGAATAAGCCAGCATATAGCTGGAACGCAACACTGTGATGAGTCATACCAGTATTGGAGTGCAGCAAACATATCTCACTGTGACACAGTTGACTTGTGCATTTATAAATTACTTTCAGTGGATTTTTTTTTTTTTTTTTTTTTGCCATAGTGATACTGGTTGAGAACAGTGGTTTATTGCAATGATCCCTGATTTACCTCACTGACGTAAGTGGGCTAGTGTAGAAACTTGGGAGAGATTACAATGCAGAAAAATGGAGACATTTCATAGATTCATCTAAAAGAAGCCTGAAAAGGGTACTAAATATGCTTAACCCGCGCCGTCCCGAGGACGTACTTCCACGTCCTCACGTTTTGTCACAGCTAATCCCGAGGACGTACTTCAACGTCCTGCAATTGCAAGGTTCATAATTTCCACAGTTTTCAATTTTCGCGAGTCATTTTTTGGTACGTATACACGGGACACCTTCCTCAACAAGATGCCAGGCAGAGACAATGCCTTACCCAGCATGACCTCCTCCCCCCCCTGCATGCTCTTTTCTCAGCAATTCACCTGTTATCAGTGACCTGGCCAGTATAGCCATGTCATGCCACGGTACGAAATTCAGGGCCAGAGTGATTCCCCAATCAATGACAATGTGGAGGACAAACTTTACATAGCATTAGAGGAAGAAACAGTTAGAAATGATGATCAGGTAATGTGGCAAAAAAAGGTCAGGTATTAGTGAGTGAACCAATGCTTATAATGCTTATATTACTGCTTGAAAACCAATATACTCTTGTACTACATATAAATTCGTAACAGTAAATAAATAAATACCGTTTATGAGTGGTGTGAAATAGTTATCCTCCCATAGAACTCGTTTTCTTTGGTGCCAGCCTGATAGAAAACCCAGTAAGGTAAGGAGGCTCTCCTACCTGTAATGAGTATTTTAAACCTCAGGTGAGCGATTTCTCTATGAATTTTCGATGTTTCTCACCAAAAGCGAAAGTTTTAGCAAAAAAAAAAAAAAAAAGGTCGAAAATTGCCCGGGATTGGGGGGTACCAGTGGTCGAAAAGTGGCCGGGACGGGGCGGGTTAAATACCTGTTGCCCGTTCTGTGCATTTAAAGGAAATGTACCAAAATTTGACATATATTCTCAAGAAAATCAACTGCTCTGAATACCATTGGTTCATATGTGGGGACAAGAAAGTTCTGTGTATCTCACTGGGTCAGCAGTCAGAGTATACAAAATTCTTATGTTATCCATTGATTTACGGACTTCCATGAATGGTTGCGGAGAGAGCAGACATGTACTGAACACTTCTCTAGCTCCAGGGTTGCCTCACCGGCATTAGCCTCTTCTTTTGTTCGCCACTAGGGCGTTTTTCAATAGCTAGTATTTATTTTCCTTCCCTCCCTATTTAGAGATACAATAGGTGTTTGTGTCTGTTTATGAGTTTACCTTTGCTTATCGCCCATGGAGGGTCCCCCCCACTGATCGCTCTGGGGCGTGAATAAACACGGTTGGGCCTCCCTGGAGTGGTTTGAGAGGGCAACCTCAGACTTAGGTATCTGGACCGCGGTCATTCGTCCCTTGCTCGTTTTTCTCCCTCTTTCCACTTCCCCCTTAAGGGGGAAGTGGTAACTATGGTGGACACCCCCACTGCCTCCCCCCCCTTCAGGAGGGGAGGTAGTCCTGACCGACCCCCGACTGTCTCACGGACGGACTGCCCCCAGACTGAACGGCCCCAGACATGAACCCGTCTTGACATCGCAGTTAAAAACGCCGAGTTTGTACAAATTCATGCGGTTGGTTCCACTCCCCTGTCCAGCCTCAATCCCTTCATCATCAAGAAGGTGATTGATGGGTGTGCAAGAGAGGTGGAACAAGTGAAAAAACTTGCGAGTGGAGACCTTCTCGTAAAAACCATGAATTCAGCCAAGGTCAAGGATTTGCTTAAACTGAGGAAGTTCCACTGTCACGATGTCCAAACAACAATCCCCCACTCCATGAATTCCTGCAAGGGTGTTATCACCTGCAGGGATCTTGTGCTTATGGAGGAAGAAGAAATCGTACAGGAACTTGCTCAGCAAGATGTAATAGAGGCCAGATTCATCACAAGATTTTCGGAAGGCATAAAGACGAAGACTGCAACAGTTGTTTTGACTTTTGGAAAAGTATCTCTTCCAGCCAATGTGAAAGTTGGATATGAAATAGTAAATGTCAGACCATACATCCCGAACCCCCTTCATTGTGCAAAGTGTCAACTCTATGGACACCACGAAAAGGCTTGTCGGGCTTCCAACTTCGCGTGTGGCAGGTGTGCGACTGTGTGACATTCTGCTGAACACTGTACATCCGAGACTGAATGTTGCTTCCACCCTACGGATGCTCACTCCACTTCCTCTAGGGTTTGTCCCAAGTGGAAGGAGGAGAAAGAGGTCTGCACTGTGAAAGCAACTGAGGGGATATCCTTTTACGATGCTAGGAAGAAGGTGAAGGAGTTGCATGCAACTCCCAAGCCTAATGTCTCCTATGCATCGGCGGTTGTGTCCCGTCCCGTGATGTGCACCGTGGAAACACAGACTGACCTAACATTCGCTCCTCATGCCCCACGCCCTACCTCTCAGTCTAAGCCTCCTGTACGCTCCAACTCTCTGACTGACATTCATGTTGCTACTTCATACTCCCAGGCTGCCGCTGCTCCTTCACAGTCAGTGTGGCCAAAACAGCAGCCTGACAAGTCAGATAAAATTAACTTGACCACCCTCACCAAGCCAGCACGTCCTCATGTCTTTCCCGCTCCTGGTCCAGCGAGGGAGAGAAAGAATAGCTCTTCCTCGGTGGAGTCTGGGAGCCTTGTTATTGACGAGACTATGGAGATCTCCACAAAACAAGCACTGAGATAGGTCCCCTGGTAGTCGCTCGCCTGCTGGCAGGTGACAAAAAAAGACCAAGTACACTGGCCCCCAATGAAAATCTTAAACCGCTGCTTTCACTTTATTACAGTGGAATTGTAGAGGTGTCGGGGATAAGTTACCAAATATAGCAATCTTGCTTTCACTACACAGGCCAGATGTTGTATGTTTACAGGAGATGCGCCTGGAGGATCATCCTGATCCTCCACAATTCAAACACTACTCGTATAGAAGATATGAAGGTCACGGAGTTGCCATTTACACACACAAATCACACCCACAAACGGAAGTGATTCTAAATTCTACTCTGGAAGCTGTCGCGTGCAGAGTAAAATTTAATAACAAGTATCTGTCTATTTGCTCTCTGTACTGTCCTCCACATGGCCTCATTGATAGTGATGGTTTAAATTCACATTTTGAATATCTCCCTGGCAATAAGTTAGTGTTGGGCGATTTTAATGCCCATCACTATCAGTGGGGTAGCTTGAGGATCGATGGTCGTGGGGAGCAAGTAGCCAATCTAATACTACAGTCCAACCTCTGTCTTCTGAATGATGGTAGAGCGACTCGTGTAGATGATCATACTGGTAACTTTTCGGCTCCCCTGGTATACATCAAGATTTCTCATGGGACCCTTAGGACGACTCCTTGGGAAGTGATCATTAACCCATCTGTCTTTCTTATACACGCGACATCATTTCGGACCCTCCACCTCCAAAATTTAACTATAAGAAAGCAGATTGGGGATCCTTCTCAAGGATCGCCAATTTAGATATACCTGGGGAGACCATGGATGTTAAGGTCGAAAATATAACTACTTCCATATTACACACGGCTGAGGCTGCTATTCCCAAGACTTCTACAGTTCATGTGAAGCATAGAGCACATTGGTGGACGCCGGATTGCTGACAAGCATTAAGAAAACGCAATAGGAGATATAGGATTTTTGATAGTCAGCCCACTGAGAAAAATTTTATTGCATACAAACAGGCCCAGGCTGAGGCAAGGAGAATAATAAGAAGGGCCAAACGTGACTCCTTGCGGTCCTTTGTGTCCACAGTGACTCGTACAACACCATTACGTAAAGTCTGGTCTATTATAAGAATATTAAATAGTAAAGGCCCATATTTCCCTGTCATCACCCTGTAGGTTAATAATAACATCAATGATGAGCCCGTGGACGTTGCTAACATCCTCGCCAGGAGTTTTTCTCATGTAAGTAGCTCAGGCAATTACGACCTGCGTTTTTAACACCATAAACGCACGGCTGAGCTACAGATATTAGACTTTGCCACAGAAGACGTAGACTCCCCGTACAACCAAGAGTTTACGCTAGTTGAACTGCTCCTTGCCCTTAAATCCTGTAAAGACACCAGCCCTGGACCAGACACCATCATGTACGGTATGATCCAGCATCTTAATCAGGACAACCTGATTAAGATGTTAGCATTGTACAATGAGATTTGGGCGTCTCAAACGTTCCCAAACTCATGGCACTTTGCACACATCATCCCGATACCCAAATAGGCTGGTCATCTTATGAATCCCACTTCATTTCGTCCTATTGTGTTGACTTCTTGTCTATGTAAGGTCATGGAACGTATGGTAAACAATAGGCTTCTTTTTGTTTTAAAGTCGAAGAATTTGTTAAATGATCAACAATGTGGCTTCCGTAAATACAGAAGTTCACTAGATCATTTAATGAATTTGGAGCATTGTACTTCAGAGGCATTTGCCAATAAAGAATTCATGATAGGGGTGTTCTTGGACATCCATAAAGCCTTTGACATGAAATGGTGACATGGTATACTAATGAAGCTCTGTGCTTATGGTTTAAGAGGAAATTTGCCTATTTTTATTTCAAATTTCTTAAGGGACAGGACTTTCTCTGTCAAATTGCCCCGTAACGTAACATCAGATATATTTATCCAGGAAAACAGGGTGCCACAGGGAAGTGTGCTTAGTCCTACTTTATATATTATTATGATCAATGATATTCTGTCATCAGCTCCCATCCCGAGGAATCTTAAATACTCGCTCTACGCTGACGATTGTGCAATATGGCACTCTTCCTGTAATGCACAATTTTCGGCTGGGCGGATTCAAGCAGCCCTTGACTCCGTCCACCAATGGGCCTTGCAGTGGGGATTTAAGTTTTCCATCCGTAAGTGTGCCACTGTAGTCTTCACTAATCATAACGTACCTAATTTGTGCTTAACTTTGGATAATCAGGCGGTACCTTTTCAAAATTCTGTAAAGTTTTTAGGAATACATTTTGATCGTAGAATGAATTTTAAGCTTCACTTTAATACTTTGCTTGCTTGTTGTGATAAACCGTTAAATGTCCTAAAGTACCTAGCGGGTACTACCTGGGGTGCCGACAGAAAATCTTTATTAATGGTGTATAAGTCCCTTATTCGAATGAAGCTATACTATGGCACACAGGTGTATGGCTCGGCATCCGATGCCATGCTGAAAGGATTGGATGTGCTACAGAATAAATGTTTGCGAATGTGTCTTGGAGCCATCCAGTGTACCCGTGTAGCTCGTATGGAAGTTGAGGCGAATATGCCTTCCCTCCGTATTCGCCGTGACCACCTGGCCTTTTCGTACGGGTTACGAACATTAAGGAAAAGTAATACTGGCAATGTGGCCTGTACCCCCCTGCATCAATACCACCTTCTGCGGGGGGCCACTTGCCGTTCGCCTCCATTTACTGACTCAGGAGCTTGGTGGAGACCTCAGTGACTGTGACAAGTTGGTGTTAAAAAATATAGCGCCTTGGGAGACACCCGGCTTTACAGTGGATGTATTATGGCTCCCAGCACCAAAGGGCAAGGCGCCAGAGGCGGAGGTCCACCACTTGTTTCATAACATCGTTGTTCGTCACTTGGGGTCCCATCAATTGTACACCGACGGCTCCAAGTCGAGTGATTGTGTGGGTGCAAGTGTGTGGTCGACTGAATGTGCCGTCAGGTATCGGTTGCCAACTCATACATCTGTGTTTACCTCCGAACTTTTTGGTATTGACAAAGCCATAGACTATGCTCTCAATTCTAGGCATGACTCATTTGTCATATTTTCAGATTCAAAATCAGCCCTTCGGGCAATTGCATCTTGTACTACGGACTCTCACGAGACCCAGGTTGCATCATTAAGAAGTTGCATTCATGCAACAAGTCATTCACGCTGATCTGGGTGCCTGGTCATTGTCGTATCTACGGCAATGAGCAGGCTGACTTACTTTCAAAGTCGGCTGTAGAGCTCAGGGAGACTTGGGACGTTCCTCGTGATCTACGGTCAAGTCTCTCTCTCGGAAAGAAATCAATAAATCTTCTGTGGCAAGGTCAGTGGATCAGACTAAATATTCCTACTTGTAAGCCGCACGTGGGCGATTGGGACACCGCCAACCGCCCCAATCGCCTTGAAGAAAAAGTATTGGCATGGTTACGGCTCAATGCCACCATTTTACCTCACATGAAACCATATATGGAAAGACGCTTCCCACCGCACTGTGACATCTGTAATGCGATGTTATCTATCAGTCATATCATCTGCGCTGTTGGCGATTTATTCGTGGACGTGCTTCACTTATAAATTACTGCGGCGCAGTAGACGTCCCCTTCACCCTTTACACCATCCTGGGTGATGGGGACATTGTTATGACTGATAAATTGATGGCTTTCTTGAGAGAGACCGAACTGATTAGAGTGATGTGACTTTTTTACTGTATGGTTATGGTTTTTATCACCTGTAAATATGTATATATTGTACTATTAATTAGGGTTGACAGTTGACGTATTTGAAATAGTTCCTCCTCCCACTGACCTATTTCTAATATTGATGTCCCCTGCACTAAACCCCGTTCCTCGACTGACAGTCACCAGCTGATGAGTGCAAGTGTGCAATATAGAAAGGTATTGGGCACTTGCAGTCGATGGTGGTCTGCTGGGCGAGGTTCTTCACTTTATGTACAAATTACGTAAATACATTATACCATCTTCCTTAAGTTATTCTAATTAGGGACGACAGCTGACGTATATGGAAATGTTCCTGACTCGTCTGGTTCCCTTTCATATATTGATGTCCCCTATATTAGGTTGTGCCTCGACTGACAGTCACCAGGTGATGAGTGCAGGTATGTAATGTAGAAAGGCATTACATAACTGCAGTCGATGGTGTTCTCTTGGTCTGGGCTTTTTTACCATTAGTGTAGGTCTACTTATTTGTCTCTTAGGATTCAGTATAGGTTAGCGATTTGTCAGTTAGTTGATTAGTTTTAGGGTCTTTAGATTAGGTATTTTTGATTATACGTAGTATAAAGTTAAAAAAATAAAAATAAAAATATTAAAAATAAAAATACAAAAAAAAATGATAAAATAAAAATTATTATATATATATACAGTATATATATATATATATATATATATATATATATATATATATATATATATATATATATATATATATATATACAGTATATATATATATATATATATATATATATATATATATGTATGTGTGCATGAAAGTGTGTTTGTTCATATGCATGGATGTGTGTATGTATGTATGTATGTATATATATATGTTCATGTATATAGGTATATATGTGTAAATGTATATACATGTGTATATCTTGCCTTAATGACCAGGGGCTCCTGCCTCAATGGTCGACAGGCAAAAAAAAAAAAAAAAAAAATGGATTTACAGTGGGTTCAGAAGGAATAGCCAAAAAGACAAAATCTACAGCTGGTTGCAAGTAGCATCATCAGACCTAGCTTGGTGAATCCAGATTATGTGCTGCTACCACTGTTTGGATTAACCCCTACACCGCGGGGTTGTTTTGGCGCTCCTTGCATGTCCCGTGAGGATATTCACGCTCCTACAGACTTTGTAAAAATATTTGCCAAAAATCAGTTATTAGTCCTAGAATATTATAATTATATATGCATATGGCACATACCTTCAGCTTTCTCCTGAGATGTTTGTTGAGCCTTCGTCGAGTACCGTAGAACTTGTGGAGACTTCTGAATTTGGGTAACGAAGTCTCCACTTTACACTTCCTGACACCCCGTAATATGATTACCACAGCCTGATATTATCACTAGAAACACTATTCTATGATTTTCAAATAGTTGGGAATCCATACTCCAAAAAAAAACACTGTGAAAGCAATGAAAATTACGAGTGCGTACGAGCTTCCCACTTGCGCTCATTCTCCACTGGTATTCTGTCATTTATTATTCATAAAAACACTCGCACTTTATATTCCTATTACTATATAACACTTATATATATCTGCAGTCTTTATCTATAAGTTTCCTTCAGTAATAGTAGTTTATTGTCACTGTAGGCATTCAATTTCTCTTTCAGCAAAATAGGTAGAGAGCCAAGGTTTCACTTTCACTGTCATAACTTCAAGTATTTGTACTCATATTCTTATATTACTAATTATTTACATTTCTATTTACATTTTCTATTGTATTTTCAATATTTACACTTCTATTTTACTTACACTGTTATGCACTGTCACTTGCACTAACTTATAAAACTATATTACACTGTTCTATCATATTTACATCCATTGCTTTCACTTGCTATTTACACATCATTTACATATTATTTACACTTTCCACATGCACTTTTAGAACTGCTTCAGGCTGTGGTAATCAAAAAGGCAGGTAACGCAGAGGGGAACCTCGCACTCAGCGCACTGCCAAGAGGTGCGTTTGTGCTCAGGTGTGCTTCTGGTGGTTTGTGCACAGACCTGGCACCTGCGGATTGCAGCCTTCCTCTTGGTTGTGGCAGGCATTTGCACCAGTCTGTGCTGATCCATGTACGCCCTCTGCTCAAGTCTGTCGGGAAGTCTTACAGCATGGCACCTTGGAGCTGCTGCAGTCACCCTACCATATCTCTCAAGCAGCTGCTGAACACAAGTCCTGGCGAACAACCTCAGGGAGCAGGACTTGGGTGGCTTTACCTTCTCTTGTACAGGATGAAGGCGTTCAGCATCGTCATGTCAATGAGATGCAGAAAAACTTTCCTGTACCACCTAGTATTCTTCCTGAAGCAGTCGATCTCTCCAATCATCATGTCGGACTTGTCCACCAGCTGCATGTTGATATTATAGTCTATGACAGCATCAGGTTTCCTCACAGGTTCTGTCCTATGGTCGACCTTCCCACTGTCTTTCGGTTCCCCCTTGTGTACGGTGGTGAGCATGTGCACGACCCTCTTGTCATGCCACCGTATTGCCAGCATCTTCTCAGACTTGCGTAGGTGCACGTCTTCTCGCTGCGAGTTTCCTGCCTCTGGGAATTTGGGGAAGTTGGCACGATTGGTCTTCACAGTGCCATTGGAGCCGATGTCGTGCTCTGAAAGGTATTCAGCAAGTTTCGGTGCTGAATAATAGTTGTCAGTATACAGCACATGATTCCCACCAAAATACCTTTCAAGCAGCACTTTCACTACATAGCCTGAGAAGCCAAGGGGGTGTGTTTTGTCCAGATTGACAGTGCTGGCTGAATAGATGATGAAGTCAAGGATGTACCCCGTCTTACAGTCGCACAGTACAAATGGATGGGAGTACAGATGACATTAGGAGTGCTGACTATTGTTGGACATTGCAGTACCGATAGATGATACAAGCCACCACTTGTAAGCCCGGGAGAATTCAAAATAACACAGAATCACACAAGTGATGCCCCACGGTATGATCCATTGCTTCCGAGCGTCACGAAAGTGATGCCCTGTGGTTAAGGGGTTAATAAAGCAGTTTGTCAAACCTCCACCTAAAGATGGAGCCTGATTACGTATTTGTGCCAAAAGTGTCTTGGTTTGTCTGAAAATGAATTTAAAGAGTGTGTATTCACTGGACCTGATGTAAGAAGTTATTTCAGGTGAAGAATTTTATGTTGCAATGAACTACTTGGAAGTAGAGGTTTGGATATATTTCAAAGAAGTGATTTCTGGATCTTTAGGTAACAATAAGCATCCAGATTATGAAGACATTATGAGAAATTTGTTGGTCAAGTCTAAGAGTTGGGATGCAAAATGAGTCTCGTTGTTCATTTTTGGGATTCACATTTCGAATTTTTCCATGAAAATCTTGGAGCATGAGTGAAGAACAAGGTGAAAGATTCCATCAAGATATCAAGGACATGAAAAGAATGTACTTGGGACGTTGGGATGACAGTATGGTGGTGGTCTACTGCTAGATGATTCACAGGGACACACCAGAAAAAGTCCAAATGACTGGCCACCAAACGAAGTTTTGGAGCAAAAAAAGAAAGCTACAAACACTACAGAAGTTATAAGTGAGACATGGAATATATTGCGTTGTTTCCTTTATGTCATTATCATCATCATCATCTGGACCTCCTGTCCCACCCCAAGGCAGGATATGGAGTAGCAACGTCCAGACAGCCCAAATTTTCCCAGTCCAGTGGGTCACGCTTCCATTCACTCATCATCCAAGCCCCCGGAATCCTGGCTCCATGGGATATGCCAAAAACATTCACCACGTTCTGTAGTTTCACATAAACGTATCCGGTAGAGTCAATCCAGATGCTGCCACATGAAAAAGGGGTATGGTCATGTGGAGAGAATGGATAACAATTGAGTGGTGATAAATGTATATCTGAGTGAATCTGAGGGAGAGAGGAAGCAAGATAGGCCAAGGAAGAGGTGGAGAGATATGGTGTGTGAGGAAGAGAGGTTTGGGTGTCGGTGAGGCTAGGGAACTGACAGGAGATCGAGCTGCCTGGATGAATGTTGTGAGAAGTGCATGATCAGGGATTTTGGCACCCCTTTTTAACATGGCAGCATCCGGACTGACTCAATCGGATATGTTTATGTGAATCTACAGAACGTGGTGAATGTTTTTTTGGCGTATCCAATAGAGCCAGGATTCCGGGGGCTTTAATGATGAGTGAATGGAAGCGTGGCCCATTGGATTGGGCAACTTTGGGATGGCTGGACATTGCCACTCCTTACCCTGCCTTGGAGTGGGAAAGGAGGTCCGGATGATGATGATGATGATGAAGATATATATATATATATATGTATGTATTAAATAAGAGAACGGAAGAAGGAAAAACAAATGAATAATAAGAAAATAATCCATACAGGTTACTGACGTCCTCCATTCATAAAAAAATCTGTAACAGTTGGACTTCAAGTGCTGTAGATTTAAGTTTGGGGGGAAACAACTCAGGGGAAGTGAGTTCCAGACAGATGCGATTCGGGGAATAAAAGAATTCTGATAGGCAGTTCTGTAATATGGCTGTGTGACATTCCAGTCATGAGCGCTACCAGATGCCTGTGTAGCACGAGGGAAGCCATGGAAAGGTGGCACAATGGATGCAACTTCGTCTGAGCATTTGCCATATAGGCTAGTAAGCTGTACCAACTGCCCATACTAAACTTTAATGCATTATACATACTCCCATGATTACTCTTAAGTGACGAGTTGTAATTATGTGTCACTGGCTAGTACTGTTAGGGATGGACACAAATCATGTGCAATGGGTGGATGAGGGGAGGGAACATGAATAGAGAGTGGGTTGACGATGAGCTGTTATTCATTATCAAAAATTTGTGTTTTGGGGGGTTGTCTTTCAGATAGGGTTGGACGGGAGCAAATCTTACCGACTTGGCAACCCTGGTGAAGTGGCTTCCATAACAAAGTGAGAATGACCGCAGGCTACTGGCAAGTGTCTGGAAGTGTCATCTGCTCCATGGGAATTTTTTAGCTGAAAACAAGTTTACCTTTATATCTCCTATCAGAAATAGTTGTCTATGCATCTGTACACTCAGCACCGTCGTCAAAAGGGCTGTTACAAAAATTTCAGAATTAAATATTGCGAGATGTTACTGAAATGTAAATCGTACTGTGAAGATAGCTTTCCAGCTGTAGTCTCCCGTTAATCTTGCCCAACAAACAACGCTACCATTCAGTCTCTCTCTCTCTCTCTCTCTCTCTCTCTCTCTCTCTCTGGATGTAAGTATTGGCTTTAATAAAAACAATAACATATTTATTTTATTACATAACAATATGAACATTAGCCAGTATACATAATTAAACAACACGGTGGGTTACTTGATTTCATACCCAGCTTTCCATGTGTTTTCAAAGCAGCTTATTATTGATTAAGTTTTGAAACAAATGAAAGCCTATTGTAAGTACAATACACTGCATGATTTAGGTTATGACGAGCTGAGTTTCCGGTTCAGCTCACACATCCGGTAAAGCATGCAAAAACAAAATAGGGTACGGCATCTGTTGGTAAGGCGACATATTTAAGTGTACCTGTTCTTGAAATTTCAGATTCTTTTCTCATAATACACGGTATCTGGTCCAGCCAGCAAGTTCCCACAGTTTTCCCCCTCTCATCACCAGCGAAAACGGCGATCAATATACTGCCAGACTCTGAGCGAGGAGGGGTCGCTGATTGGAGAGTGGGTGAAGAGGATGGCAAGTGAGGGAGGAGAGGAAAGGTGGAGGAAGGGGAGGAGGATGAGAGAGGGATGGCATGGAAATAGGTTGGTACGGAGAAGAGAAAGGACGGGGGAGCAGAAAGGAAAGAAGTGAAATGAAGAAAAAGAGGAAAGGAAGAATGAGGTTGTAAGGAGAGTAAGAGAAAACTTCCAGAGAGAAAGAAGGTACAAAGGAATTATGAAGGGAAGTGGGGGGAGGGGAGAAAAATAGAAGGGAGATGAGAAAAGAACGGAGAATAGAGCAATGCGAGGAGAAAAATGAAAGAAGTGTTAAAGATGGGAAGAGAAAAGCAATAAGAAAGAATCACAAACAAGTAAAAATGAGGTTGAAAAGAACAAATAAAAATCTAAGAGCTGGACTGGGAAGAATCAGGAAGGTGAGGGCATACGCCATGAGGCAGTTAGCAGGAGTGCCCATCTCTGTAAGGGTTTTGAGCCTGTGTTGACTTATGTACTCATTGTCTTGGGATACAAGGCCACTGCATCATCCAGGTTACCATATCATTATTTTTCTCACTTAGTTGTTGCCCTAGATACACTAATTTTACCTCATTACCTACTAGTGTGGATTAACACATGACTCTAATGTTATCAGTTGCGTGTACCAGGGTCTGAACCCTGAAGCTATCGGACAGTCGGCTTCACTTAAATCAGTGCTCACCACTGTATGTCTGCAGCATTGATAGCAAAGTAGAGGACAATAATGAACTATTTAAAAGAAGGAATTTTAAGAAAGATAATACAGGAAAAGAACACAAAGGGAATCTAAAGTAAGTTAGAATGGAAAATTAAGAAACTTGCAAAACTTAAAAAAAGGAAAAAAAAATGGAAAAAGATCAAGAGAAAAAAAAAAAATGGACCAAAATTTCCTTCAAGCAACTTCGGTAGATACCGGCAGATGTCATTTATCAACTCTCATCTAACTGTTGGAGAACAACCCCAAGTTATATTTTTTACGCGTGCGCGCGCGCACGCACGCACGCACACACACACACACACACACACACACACACACACACACACACACACACACACACACACACACACACACACACACACACAGGGATTCAATCTAGGCGGATGTGTGACACCGGCTCTCCGTACCAAATCATCACGGCCAGTGGCATTACCTAAATAGTATCTTTGTATGAGTCAAGCTCAGTACCAGGTTAGACTAAATGATTGTTCATTATTAAAAGGAAAAAAATAATAAGTTTAAACAAGACATGTAAAAACAGGAAATAGAACCAAGACCAAAGAATACGCTGAGTCATCTCTGAGGTTTGTTTAGACTACAACAACACGGAGATTGTAAGTACATGCTTTCCACTTTAAGTATTGCAAAATGGATACATACTTCAGTAAAACAAATCTGGAAAAGAAAAGGGATAAAGGTAAAAAGCAAAATGAAGATTTCTACCAAGAACTGGTTGAAGTAGAGACCCACAATAGACTGGTTGAACGTGTAAACAAACTAGAAATGGCTTTCAAAATGAATTTGATGAAATAAAGAAGCAGATGCACTTGCAAAAGGAAGAAATAGAAAAACTAGGAAGGGAGGCCAATAAGAAAGACACAACCATCAGTGAACTAACAGTGGAATTGAATACACTTAGGAAGAAAATGAGTGAAATGGCAAGTACAGTAGTCAATCACGAGAGTGTTATGGAAGAGTTCAAAAATGACACAGAGACAATTAGGCAAGTTAGCAGTCTTATTGACCAGAGCAGTGATATTGAGGAGAAGATAACACAAGTGAATGAAGCTGTGCAAAGCTACAAAAATGATGTAGAAACCACATATGCTGAAATGGTGAAAGTAAAGAAAGACTTAGAAACAAGGGTGGAGGAAAAAAGCATTAAAAAGGAGGTGAAAAGAATAATCCAAAACAATCCAAAGTTAGTCAGAGATTCAGTAGAGATAAACAAATCAATAGTAATCACTGGTATGGAAGAGGAAGAAGTTAAAAACAAGATCACAAGAGACAAAAAGGAGATGGCAAATGTAATGAGCTTACTGAAAGAAGTATCAGAGGAAATCTGTAGTAAAGACATAGAGGAACACAAAAGGTTAGGGAAATACGAGAAAAGCAAGACAAGACCTCTAAAGGTGACTTTCCAGAGCGTAAACACTGTGGAAGAGATACTAAAAAATGCAAAGAATCTTAAGGAAAAAGAGGAGTTCAAAAATGTATGGATAAAAAAATGCCTAACACAAGAGGAACTGGAATTACTGAAAGAGAAAAGGGAGGAAGCAAAAACAAAAAATGAGGGAAGATCAGAAGAGGAGAAGAAGAAATTTTTTTACAAAGTAATAGGATTGCAGGTACGAAAGTGGTACAGAAACAGGATGGAAGAAAAAGGAGGAAGGTAGTAGAACCATGTCATGACAAGTATATAAACAAGATGATAAAGTTAATGTACTCAGTGTGGATGGAATGGTATCTAAATTACTAGAGATGAATGATTATATCAGAGAAAATGAACCACAAATAATATGCCTAACTGAAACAAAATTAATGCCAAGGATATCAAAGGACATACTAAACTTAGAGGAATACAATATATGGAGAAGAGACAGATATTTAAAAAAAGGAGGAGGAATTATAATATTAACTAAGAAAAATCTAAAAGTCAAGGAAATAAAACTAGATATACCATTACAAGTAGAACTGATTGCAGTAGAGATCGACACATCTGAAGGTAAAGTAATAGTAGCCAATTTGTATATGCCACCCAGATCAAACACATGGGAAAGAGACGAATATGAGGACCTGGCAGAGAGTACAATTCAAAGTATAAGATCATTACTACATAAAATGGAAGAGAAATCGGAAAGAATTATACTAACTGGGGACTTCAATACAAATATAAATTGGAATACTCTAGATATAAATAGCCAAGAAAGCTGTTGGGACCAAAAGCTCCTGGATCTCGTACAAGAGTTTTTCTTAACGCAACATGTGAGGGAAACCACCAGAAAAAGAGGACTTGATGTACCTTCAGTGCTAGATCTAATATTTACAAGGCAAGAAAATGATATTGACAGTTTAATATATCACCCTCCACTCGGCAAAAGCGATCATGCAGTACTAAATTATAACTTCAGGATAGCGTATGACATAGTAAACAGCAATGATAGTTACAAAAAGAGCCTAAACTATAAAAAGGGAAATTATCAAGACCTAAAGAGGTATTTCTTAGAAGTTGATTGGGAAAATGAGCTTAGAGGACAAGATTTAAATGCTGTATATAAAAAATTTTGTGAATTTTATGAAATAGGAGTCCAGAAGTACATCCCACAGCACAAAGAAGCAGATAAGAAAATACAGAAATGGTTCAATACAGAATGTAAAAAATCAAAAGAAAGAAGAGATTTGTTGTGGAATAGATACAGAAGACACAATAGTGAAAGGTCGTATAATAATTACAAACAGGCAAGAAACGACTATACAAGAATAAGGAGGGAAGCCCAAAAACTGTTTGAGGAGGATATAATAAATAAAAGTAGTGATCAACCAAAGCTGTTTTACAGCTATATCAGAAGCAAAACTAAAGTAAAAGATATAATACAATCCATTACGGACGAGGGAATCACTTATACACAAGAGAAAGATATTTGTGAAGCACTAAATAAGAATTTCCAATTAGTTTTTACAGAAGAAAAAAATTTTGAGAGGGACTATGTGGAACACGCATGTCCACACATACTACCAGATATACAAATAGCAGAAAAAGTAATACAGGAGGAGTTAAGTAGATTAGACAGAGGAAAAGCAAGTGGTCCTGATGAAATTTCGTGGTGGGTATTACGAGAATGTGCAAATGAGTTATGTAAACCATTATTTTTAATTTTAAAGAAATCCTTGAGTCAAGGTAAACTACCTGATATTTGGAAAAAAGCAAATATTGTCCCCTTATTCAAGAAAGGAAATAGACAAAATCCACTCAACTACCGACCAGTATCACTGACCAGTGTTGTAAGCAAGGCATTAGAAAAACTTATAAGAAAAGCTTGGGTAAATCATCTAGAAGAACACAGTATGATAACAGAAAGACAGTTTGGTTTCAGAAAAGGAAAATCATGTGTTACTAATCTGTTGAGCTACTATGACAGAGTAACAAACACAATACAGGAAAGGGAAGGATGGGTGGACAGTATCTATTTAGATTTCAAGAAAGCTTTTGACACAGTAGCACACCAAAGACTTTTATGGAAACTGTACCATCAAGGAGGAATTCGAGGCAAACTGTTTTGTTGGATGCAAGACTTTCTCATAAAAAGAGAAATGAGGACAGTACTAAGAGGAAACTACTCATCATGGAAAGAAGTGACTAGTGGAGTACCACAGAGTTCAGTGCTGGCACCAATCATGTTTTTAGTGTATATAAATGATATAAACAGTAACACTGGAAATGAGAGCTATCTGAATATGTTTGCAGATGATGCAAAAATACAAAGGAGAATTACTAGCACAGACTCTTGTAGGGAGCTACAAGAAGAATTAAATAAACTTCATGATTGGAGTAGTACATGGCAAATGGAATTCAATGTGGACAAGTGTC
Organism: Coenobita brevimanus; assembly: GCF_032717465.1. NCBI lineage: Eukaryota > Metazoa > Arthropoda > Malacostraca > Decapoda > Coenobitidae > Coenobita > Coenobita brevimanus. Next base: position 36,539,882 of record NC_136959.1, on the reverse strand, counting down.
ATGTAATCAAGTTTGGTAAAAGTGGAAAAAGACCTGATTGGGATTATAAGTTAGGAAATAAAACCCTATACACATCAGAAAGAGAGAAAGACCTAGGTGTGATTATCAATAACAGACTATCTTCGGCTGACCACATCAGCGAGAAGGTACGGAACATGTATACACTGCTTGCAAATATGAGAATAGCATTCACATACATAAATGAAGACATGCTAAGAAGGATAATAACATCATTCATTAGACCAACCCTGGAATATGCATCAGTAGTCTGGAGTCCTCATCTCAAAAAGCACATAGACAAGATTGAAAAAGTTCAAAGGGCCGCTACAAGATGGACACCAAGCTTAAGGGACCTAAGCTACGAAGAAAGACTAAATAAACTGAGTCTACCAACACTACAGGAGAGAAGGAAAAGAGGTGACATGATAATGCTATATAAATGCATATCAGGAAAGGAGAAAATAGACATAAATGATTACTTAACATATGGAGAAGCATCAACAAGAGGACACTGCAAAAAACTGCATAAGAAGAGAGGTGATAAAGACGTAAGGAAATTCAGTTTCCCAAACAGAGCAATTGATCAATGGAATGCACTACCGAATGAAATAGTGTGTGCCAAAACAATTCACAAATTTAAGGATATGTACGATAAATATGGTTTAAGACACGGGACAGTACGAGCTTGACTCATTCCTGTAAAGATACAATTAGGTAAGAACAATTAGGTAGGTAAGAACACACACACACACACACACACACACACACACACACACATATATATATATATATATATATATATATATATATATATATATATATATATATATATATATACTGTATATAATGCAATTTAGCATCTCGTAAAAAATTTTTGTTCTAGAATGTCACACTATGAAGAACTATATTGTTTTCTCTCTGTAGGACATCTTACTAACCCGTTGTTTGTAGACCATTCGTAATGAAGAGGTTGAAGTCATTGTAGAGTGATGCATCAGACGCAGTAAAAGCTATGTATGACATGTATTCTGTACATACGTGGATCATGGCAGCAACGCACAGTATCAAACAATGTCACAAACCACCTTCTCGTTACAAATGCCCACTCTTTATATTCCGAAATGTCGCGGTTATCTTATAAAGGTCTGGCATCATGGGATTGTATCACAATGTGTTGACATGTTTAATGAAAAGAAGTAAACAGTGTTTGATGACAAGTGTATCCCAACATCATATGTCACAGATATATGCTCTCAAATTATATGCTACAAATTATACCTTTAGATTATATGCTGCATATCATATCCTCTTATTATATGCCATATGCCCCAAAATTATACCCTAAGATTATGCACTACATAACTATACTCCCATTATATGGCAAAATCATACCCTCACATATTAAGCTACAAAGTAATTCCTTCACATTATATGCTACAAGAGTTGACTACAGCTAACTCATAACCGTGTGGTCAACAGTTAGTTCATATATTTAGTAGGTTGGCAGTAATTTCCTGGGTGAAGCTCGACCCACATTGGGAAAGTGTCATGAACTCCAGTGTGTCCCTTACCTACTTCTTGTAATGGTGATCTCGATGTGAAATAAAGATTGTGTGTCGTTTACTGGGGAAATGTTTGAGTGCTTTCCCTGTCAGTTATGCGACTTTTACATAACTGAGTATTTCTCACTCAGCATGCTCTTGCGCCAAGCAATGACCATATGGACGACTGCATGTCGTTTTATAGGGACATCCTGGGATACTTTCCTTTCCGTTATGCCTGTGCATTTATGATCGTCACCTACCTACAGAATACTACATAAGCATGTGGACTGAGGAACCAGTAGCATATCCTTTTTGTATATCGCTTCCTCACAATCTTATTTTCCTCCTGTCACCTCCTTCCGACCTACTGGAAAGCCTCACAAACTTTGGCGATTTTCTTCTTAGCGTAAAAGCATTGTCTAAATAAGCTGATGCAGCATCTATATGAATATAGAAAAACAAGTTGCACCAGTGTATAATGAAGCTATAGGCATCCACACTTGAAAGGGTGAAACATTTTTGAGCCAACCAAAGATGTGCGTAGATGCACTGTAGCACTACTAAGTCCGGAGATAACCTAGTTTTGTTGTTCAGTTGGGCCTTTTTACCTTACTGAGTCAATAAAGAGATGAATCTTGAAAAAAAGCCACTTAAGGAAGAGTTACTACTTTTCCATAAGTCAATGCATTTCTGGTGATCTGTGTGGTATAGGTGTCCGCACCCCACCACAGGTCTGGCAGTGTTCTCGTTCGCTGGCGTTTCTTCCTCACTGAAGCAATTACTTGGTACTGATCACCAGTATACCGTAAAATAGCCGCTGGAACAAACATCTTTTTTGTCTATCGCTGTAGTACTGAAAAGCATGTCTGATACAATAACTTTTCTAACGTCAAACCATATTTTAATACTGCAAAAGATGACCTATGTTTTACATTATACTGTATCATATATGAATCTTCAGGTTTCTACCTTCAGGTGTTCTTCATTTGCATGCTTGCCGGCTAATTGATAAAGAGACAAACTGACAAGTACAAAAGTGTTGGAGAAATGCAAAACCATCAGAAAAATAAAATGGGGTGTCGCAAAAGTCAAGAGAAGTGAAACACCTCGTGTCTGAAAAACCTTAGGGACTAACAAAAAGACAGATCTGCTTCAAGAGATGCTTCCACATCTAAAAGCTTCCTGAACCAGATCCATATAGCAGAGGAAACAGGCGCCATTTACACTGGCATCACAAGTACTTCATCATTACAGATCAGAATTTTTCCACTTATGAACAATCATAATCATCTTTAAAATCTATCCCTATGAAGGAAGTCTAATAATAAGGTTGTCTGTATATGTTAAATGTTTGGCAAATGAACACATGACAGCATTCACTGTAGTTGCCGGACCGTTTAAAAGGAACGACTAAACTACATATAAATCAATAGTAGGAGGGATGAGGTTAAGGGTAGAGAGAGGGCGAGGGGGCCATATACACCCCACCCTAAGTCCACAGCGACAATGAATGCAGTCAGGCAAGGACCTAGCCAGGGGTAGCATGCTGCTGATATCAGTCGTTTCGAAGCTGGAAAATTTTCACATCTGTTTCCATTTAGTTACTGGTCGTTTTTATTCGTATCTTTTAAGGACACACAATTTCTGTTTATTTTATTTATTATACTTCTGGAGGCAGTGAACCTGACTCAAATAAGAGTTCTAGTCCTACAGTGTGACAATAAAGGTGCGGTCTAGCAGATGAGCACCAGGCTGGCTTGGATATGATACATAACTGGGGCGTAAAACGGGCTTACAAAGGTTCAAACGAAAGACCTTAAACAGCAATACGATCGCGCAGTATTGCCAAGAATCCTGATAGACACAAAAAAGATTAATGGAGACGCTGGGGGGGCTGTAGTTAAACCGTTTCTCTGTTGGATACAGTAACTTTACTAACACATAAGTAAAGGTGATAGCTGGCCTGCCTCTGCCGCTAGCAGGGTCCGGGAAAAAGGAGGATTGCACAGAAGAGACACTTTTGAAGAATGAGGGAAGATCAATAACTCTGTGCAGGAATAAAGTGAAGGAGGACCAGAGGAAATACAGCCTAGTGAAATGAGAGGGAGTGATGTTAGGTTGTAACAGGTTTCAAGGGGTTATCGTTTCCACCCTGGCTGGGCCGTGGCAACACACGTGGGGTAGATAAAAGCAAGACCACAGGGAAGGCTAAGAGGAACTAGGAGTGTTTTCAGCTGGCCCTGAGATCCAGCACATAACACCATTGTCACAAGGGAAATTAAGGAACACAAAGAGTGTGGTCTTTTTTTTTTATGCGAGAAAGGCCAGGGGTCTGCAAGATCTTTCCTAAAAAAAAAAATAATAATAATAGGATAACAGAGCCAAATTAAAGATCCGTTAATTTCGAGATGCCTGGAGACACTGCATTTGAAATACTGGAGATTATAGGAAGCAGGAAATACAAACAGAGGGAGACGGTCACAGAAATGACCTTTTGCGTATATGGGAGTAATGGGTAACTCTAGAATTAGCGACCTGGACAAAAACGGGATGAGAGTTTGTTCCTAAACAGGTGCTACGCACTCGTCGTAGTGATGGAGGGATTCAAGCAGACAGTTCAACGGAGTAGTGACCATTGAAGTAGCGATAGAAAAGAGATATAGATGCAACAGTGGGGCGAAGTGACAGAGGTTGAAGCGAGCCAGTAAGAGGAGGAGAGTTAGTGTGACGAAAAGCCTTTGACTTCATCTTGTTGAGAAGAGCTGTATGTGGGAAGCCTCCCCACACATAAGAGTTTTACTTTAAACAGGAACGAATATAACATATGTATAAAGTCAACAACTGTGCAGGGGAAAAGAAGGCACGGAGTCGGCTTAGCACACCTAAACTTTAAGAAGAAGAATTTATAAGAGAGGTAATATGATATTTCCAAGGTAAAATCTCTGAGAATGAAACCCTAAGTATGTATGAAGATAATGCAGGATTGAATTGAATATTGATAAAAATTTAAGGATACTCCTAGGGAAGATTCCTCCTGTTGAAAGATGTAAGAGCTGAGTTTTTGATGCATTAAAATAACAGGAATACTTTTGCCGCAATCAATGACATGAAACAAGTCAGACTTTAGGTGTGCCAAAGCTTCATCCCTTTTTTTTTTTTTTTTTTTTAAATAACTGCTGAGATGGAGGCTGTGGGATACCATTGGAAAGTTGAAGGGTGGGGTCATCAGTGTATGAGTGAATAAGGTAAGGTATACAGCTTTGAAGGTCATTGATGAATAGGAGGAAGAGAGTTGGTGATAGGACAGAACCCTGAGGTACTACTGATAGCTCTAGGGGAAGAAAGGTGGTCGTTTACAAGAGCAGTTATAGATCGACCACAAATGAAGCTAGAGATGAAGGCACTGATAGTTGGATTGAAACGGTAAGAGGGCAGTTTGGAAATTAAAGATTTATGCCAGACTCGATAGAAAGCCTTTGAGATATCCAGTGCAATGGCAAAGCTTTTGCCAAAGTTCCGAAATGAGGATGACCAGGAATCTGAGAGGTAGGTGAAAAGATCGCCAGTGGAGCATGCCTGGCGAAACCCATACTGACGATCTGAAAGAATATTGTGATAGGAAAAATGCTTTAATATTTTTTTTGTTAAGAATAGACTCAAAAAGTTTTGAAATACAGGATGTTAAAGCAAATGGGCGATAGTTAGAGGGCTGGGAATGGTCACCCTTTTTGTGACAGGCTGAATGAGACCAAACTTCCAGCAAGGAGGAAAGGTACGAGTTGACAGACAAAGGTGGAAGAGTTTACCTAGGCAGGGTTTAGCACAAAAGCACAGTTCTTGAGGACAACAAGAGAGACACGTTCAGGCCCATATGCCTTGTTAGTATTGAGGCCTGTGATGGCAGAAAATACATTAACTGAAGAGATTTTAATGTTAGCCATGAGGAAGTCAGAGGGAGGAAGATATGGAAGAACAGCACCAGAATTGTCTAAGGTGGAATTGGAGGAGAAAGTCTGAGTGAAGAGTTCTGCTTGAAATTAGCTGAAGAAATTGCAACAGAGTCATCAAAGTGGAAAAGAGGTGGGAGGGATGATGAGGTGAAGTTGCTGGAAAGGTTTTTGACAAGGTGCCAGAAGGAGGAGGAAGAATTTGATTTGGAAATTTCAGAGTTTTTAATAAGAATGAAATTTTCTTTGGTTGGCACGATTCCAAGCAGAAACATAAGAGATGAGATTCAGGGGTGGGTTGGCTCCGGTACCTTATGTAGGGCTTCTCCTTGTTGTGGACAGCATTAGAACAAGCGTGATGAAACCAAGTTTTATTTTACATTAGTCACTGTATATTAGAAAGGAATATATGCTTCCATGCCCGAGAGAATAATCTCTGTAATGCAAGAGGCACATTTGGATGGCTCTTGACCTTGGAAGCAATAATCATTCCAGGGAAAATCAAAGAAGTACTACGTGAGGGCTTACCAATCAACAGCTCCCAATTGTCACACCTGCCACATCTTGGGAGGGTCCACGGGCCTTACTGGAGCGATAGGACAGTTCATGTGGATTGGAGGAGCCCAGTGGAGAGAAAAGATTAACACTGCAAGCAGAAGGATTAGATGTAAGGCGAGGTCAAATATGCTGGAACTCTCTCCAAGGGTGTCCGGGATACGGGTGGGGTGCTGTACGAGCTGCTCTAGATCATTAAAGATAGAAAAGATGTGGGTTTGTTCACCGGGTAGATCAGTGATAAGAGAAGAGAGCCAAAGGTGGTGGTGAACATTGAAATAACCTAGAATGGAGATTTCAGAGAAAGGAGAAATTGCAAGAATGTGTTCCATATTAGAGGTAAGATAGTTGAAGAGTTTTTCATAGTCAGTAGATTTAGGGGAAAAGGAATCAGCACTCATATATTTAGTCAGAGAATGGCAGGATAACTGAAGCTAGAAAGTAGAGAATTCAGAAGATTCAAATTCAGGAACACGAGAGCTAGTTATGTTGTTGCGTACATATACACAACAGTCACTTTTGGCTTTGAAATGAGTATAGGGAAAGTAGGAGGATACAGGGAAGGGTTTGCCCAGCGATCTAGTAGGTGGTGCACCAGCGTGGCTTGGCTGCATCCTATTAGTATGGTCATCACTCTCACTAGCACTACCCTTCCTTACCAATATCACGATTTTCTTTTGGCAGACATATGCCACAATATACATACCTGAGCACCAGAGAGAGAGAGAGAGAGAGAGAGAGAGAGAGACTTTGAAGGGTCGTAATGGCCAGAGGGAGAGGGAGAAAGAGGGATGACTGCAGACCTTAATTTTCCAGGTGATTTAATATTGGAATTCCATCCCGTCTCTCTGGCAGCGTGAGGGGAGGAAGTAAGCGAGGAAGGACTGAGACAGAGAGGGTAGCATGGAGAAATTATGGAGGGAGATAGGAAGTAAGGAAAGCTGGGATCGAGGAGAAAAGAAAAGAAAGGAAACAGAGGGGAAGGGAAGACATAATGAACGGAGTGGAGTTTACGAGGCTCTAAGAGAAAAGTAAAGAGGGGCGAAAAAGGAAAGGAGAGGGAAAAAGAAGAGAAACGCTCAGGCGTAAAGATATAGAAGAAGTGAGAAAATGGAAGAAAGCATGAGAGGGGACAAAGAGGTAAAAAGTTGCACGGATTTAATGATGAACTTGCTTAGTTAGCAGGAGAAATAAAGCAAAGAGGAAGGGAAAAAATCAGCGGGAAAAGAAGTGGGCGAGGGGGAAGGCAACAGAAAGGGAAGAAAAGAAACAGGGAGGGAGGGAGGGAAGGAGGGAAGGACGGAGGGAGAAAGGGAAGTGGAGAGTGACAAGAATTCGAAGACGAGGGAGAGGCAGGGAGATATATGGAAACAGCATTGTCACAAAGAAGAAAGAGGGGGAAGGAAGGAGAGGACGGGATAAGGGAATGTGAGAGGATTGAGTATTTCGGAAGAGATGAAAAAAGGAAGGGAAAAGGGGGAAGAAAGACAGGGAAGGAAAAGGGAAAGGACTCGGTATGTGGGAGAGATGGAAGGAAGGGAGGGAAGGAAGAAAGAAAAGGAGACTAAAGGGAAGAAAAGAAATGTAGGGAGAAAGTATATGGAGAGTGCACAGGAAGGAGTGGAGAGAGAGAGAGAGAGAGAGAGAGAGAGAGGTCAGATGAGGAAGAATGAGTGCAATGGAAATATGAGAGAAGGAGATATTGATACAGAGAAGGAAGTGAAGAATGGAAGAAAGAAAACATTTACTAAACATGGTCTGAAAGAAGGAAAAGAATGGAAGTCAGATTAACTCTCGCTAATGGAAGCTAAGATTAAGGTGAAGCAGGTGAAGGACAGTGGTTCATAAAAATGGTCAGCCCCGATACCCCCAGATTCAGTTGCCAGTCAAGCCGATACCCCTTCTCTAATATTGTTAATCCTTCCACTTTCAGTTTCCTGTAAAAGGAAAATAATAATAAATAAAAAAAAGTGGAGAATGGCTGTGAACAATCAGTTGACTTTTATAGATTCCTTTACTTATATTATCAACAAAATAACGTTCATACGCAGATTACTTTGTCGTAGGTACCATACACAATCTATTTTTTTTTTCTTTTCAAGATACATTTTTGGATACCCCCAAGAAGCCATTTTGATACCCCCTGGGGGTATCGAGGAACTACTTTAAGAACACCTGGGCTAGGGGAATGGAAGAGCGAATGATAATGGAAAACTGAAGGAACTGATGAGAGAGAGAGAGAGAGAGAGAGAGAGTAGTTTCTCTCTAAAGCCCACGCTTGGAAATCAGTAAAAATACAAGGTCAGAAATATAGGCTATTGAAGAGGGGAAAAGGTGATAGGCTGTGAGGTGCAAGGAGAGAGAAATATGGATGGGGAAAACAAAAATGAATATGAAGGGTGAGACGAAGATGGAGGATGCGACGCTGATGGAGAGAGAGAGAGAGAGAGAGAGTGAGAGAGGGCAGTAAAGACGAGCGATGATATACAGAGAATGAGGAAGAAGGCGTGGAAGAATAAGAGAGCCAGAAGACACCATAGGAGAAGAGAAAGAAAGACGAAAGGAAGCAAAGACGGAAGGGTAAAAGAAAAAGTGAGAAGAAATTCAGGGAAATTATGTTATTGGGGAGGATGTAAGAAATTATATAATGAAACAACGGATGTAAGAGGTAGGGAGAAAGAACTGAGTTGTCATAATCTCTCTCTCTCTCTCTCTCTCTCTCTCTCTCTCTCTCTCTCTCTCTCTCTCTCTCTCTCACAGACACAAATGTGCGTGTGTGTGTGTGTGTGTGTGTGTGTGTGTGTGTGTGTGTGTGTGTGTGTGTTTCATCAAGATACACATAATGTCTTCACAAGTCTACACGCACCCCAGCAAGTCCTGTATTGATTATGTATTTGCGTCTCTCTCTCTCTCTCTCTCTCTCTCGCTCTCTCTCTCTCTCTCTCTCTCTCTCTCTCTCTCTCTCCAGTGTTTGCCATACATTCAGTGGATCAACACCTGCGGGTTCTTAACACACAGAGAGCAAGACATCGCTATGGTCCCCTGCCATTTGTCCTGATTACTGTACTGTTCCACCCTTCTGGCTCCCTCGCACATCGCATAAAAGTTTTTCTCTTTGATTGCCTGGTAATATTGCTGTGTATAATTAATAACAGGAGTGTCATGATTCGAATATTGAGGAAGAGGTTAGGTTAGGTGTGATTACTGAACGGTGGCGAACTGTGATTGAAATTAGGTGCAAATGATTCGCGTAACTTAGGGGAAAAAAAAAAACTGTATTAATAATGTATCACCAAATAGATAAACAAAGTGAACTCCACCAACGCACCGTGTGGTCCAAGCAAGCTCGTGGCTCTTTCGACTAAAACTGGGGAGATGCCATCGAGTCTTAATTTTCCTTTCATTCATGTCCAGAAAGAGATTTTACAGCCGTGCCTTGGATCTTTCCACTCTGTATAACTATGGCAGTCACTTCCAGTTGATCATAATGATGACAGAATTAAGATGGTTCCACATTAATATAGGAAGTGTCGGAGTATGCCAGTACAGGGGAGTTAATAGAAGTTTAAGCTACACTAGGTACAGTTAGATTAAATAATTCAGACAAAGGAGAGTACTGTTAGGGTTGTATGTAATATAGACCTGCTTTCGGTACACTGTTTGATTATTGATGTAATACGATGCACTAAAAGTGCACACATACACACACACACACACACACACACACACACACACACACACACACACACACACACACACACACACACACAGATACAGATATATAATTTTGAGGAGGTTGGCCTGAAATAAACTAGATGGGAATGGGATTGGATTTGCTGGGCGATGTTGGGTAATGTTGTTTCTACTTACAGTAGCTAGTTTTGTTCAGTACAATAGACACTCTTCTGAACTGGAAGGATTAGATAGAGCATTCGTAAACCCCATCACTACAAAATATTTAAGTTGATCATTATTATTTCGAGGGATTTCAGTTACAAATGCTTCACCTGGGTGAAAGGATTAACAGCAGCACAGAAGATGCAAAAAGAGAGCAGCTTAAGTGAAAATCCTGGGCCATTACGATAATATGAGTTGGGTGTAACGTGATGTTAGTCTGAGTAAATATTCTCTCCAAGACATAATATGAAAGAAGGAGATTTCAGGGACCGAAGGCCACATTATTCTTTAATAACTCTTATTTCTACCCCAGCACGCAACAATGGTATTAATAGAAGCAAATTAGCCCACTAAGAAGATTTATAGCCTCCACCAATCATTCGATGGTAATTACCTGGTGCAGGAGGACGAGGGAGTATCACTAAATTATCTCCATTGTTGTTGCTCTTCAGGTTAATGATGTATCGTTAACAATGACAGAGAGAGAGAGAGAGAGAGAGAGAGAGAGAGACAGACAGACAGACAGACAGACAGACAGACAGACATCAGACAGACAGACAGACAGACAGACAGACATCAGACAGACAGACAGACAGAGAGCTCAGCTGAGTATACTCGTATGAAAAACAGTCACTTTCTCTGGAGTATCACGTTTCTCCTGGAATATCTTTTTGTCAGTATCATTCCTCTCTCTCTCTCTCTCTCTCTCTCTCTCTCTCTCTCTCTCTCTCTCTCTCTCTCTCTCTCTCTCTCCTACATTTTCACACTTTCTCATGACCTTGTTTCTCTTCGATCTTCTCATATCCCTCCTGTATTTGCCTGTTTAATTCTCTTTCTTCCCTTGTCACCCTTCCCATTTTATTTTAATTTTTCCCATTTCCATTTACCCGCATGTTTCTACTATTTTTCCGAGTTTCTCTCCCTCTTTCTATCCACCTTTCTTAGTTCCATTTTTCTGTCTACCTTCTTACTCTGTTATTATATATCTCCTCCCTCTTCCATCTTTATTTCTGTCTGCGCAAATCTCTTTTTCTGTGTAAAAAGAAATATCACAATCCAGTGACTCTGAGAAGTTACTTTTCCTTTCAAAATAGGACTGGCTATTTCGTTCCAGCTGTACCAACGCATTGCGTGTTAAAGACTGAAGGTCATAAGCAGTGGGAAAGGCATGCTGAGGAAGACTGTTTCAGAGCTGACCAGACGCACGATAGGCAAACCGCGATTATCGCTCAATCCTTGAAAAGCGTTGGACAAAAAAAAAAAAAAAAAAAAAAAAAAAAAAAAGTGAAAGTGCCTTAGGTGGATGTTGCTTGCTCTCTATAATGACGAAGGAATGTAAGCACAGAGTTCAAAGAAGTAATGACTGCAGCTGAGATAGTCTGAAGACAGGCAGGGAGGAGAGGAGAACTGATAACTAAAACGAAAAACCTTTGTCTCCATCCTGTTTAAGTGATGTATGTAGTGTAGTAAGCTGTGTGTTGTTGAAGGTAAAGTGATAGTAATAGAAAAATGTGTCAAGTTAAAAGATTGCAGGAATTTATTTTTTGATGCACTAAAAAATTAATAAAATGGTTCCTTTCGCCCACAGAAGAAACAAGATACCAGTCAGGGGATAGTCGTGCCATCTGGTAACCACTGTAGGGACTTATGTGATGAGTGCTGTGATAAGCGGGTGAAGAGTGAAGGGTAAGGTCAATGAGGAACTAAGGTTAGATGTAGAACTTACATCACTCATGAACACGGGGAAGAGAGGAAGTGAAACGACGGAACCCTGAGTAACACAACTTCTAACAGCTCTTTATCAATGGCTGTCTATAAGTGACCGGGGATGAAAATTATGGTAAATTCATAGAAAACGGAATACAAAGTGTCAGAAAGCTTGGGTATTAAAGAATTCTGGAGATTCTCTTCAAAGCTTTTGAGATTTTTTGCACGATATTGAAGGTTTCAAGGAAGTTCCGAAAAGAGGGTGGCCAAGAATCTCAAATGAGTTTATGAATATCACAGGTGAAGCGTCCGAGATGGAATGCGTACTGACAGTCGGTTAGAAGATAAAGAAGGAAATTTTCATTAACATCTCCCTTTTGTACACAAATAAGTTAGAAAAAAAGAAAGAACTGGATATAAAAGCCATTGGATGATACTTACCATACTTAAAAATCAGTTGCCTTTATTTGGTACAGTCTGGACGAAAGAAAATTTGAATTAGTTACCTTTTTACCTACTGTGTAGCCACAACGAGGAAGCATCGCCATAAATATTTATGGTATTGATTGTCTTTGTAGTTATGCAAATAAATTTTTAGCATCATAAAATGTGACATTTAAGAGTAGTTCACGGTCATTCATATTTGGAACATGTACTTAGATTAACCTAAGGTAAAGTCTTGTATAATATCAACAAGATCTGAAGACAAAGGTGTGGAAAAACTAAATGAAGCATGGGTACAATTAACATTTGTCTCAATAACTGGCTAACTTTATGTTTAACTATAACAGCATTCCTTTCAGGTAATGAGAGGGACCACAGCTATATTTCCGTAAAGTTAAAGCTTACAGCTTTTGTGGTGGTTATCCATGAAATATGTTGCAAAGAAAACACTGAGCAGATCTGCATTCGGCACTTTCCATTAGGCTAAATGGCGAATTATTCAGCCAAAATTCTCAGCAAACTTTTTTATCACAGGATTTTCATCCAACTAGCTGTATCTCAATTAGTTTCTGAGATATTTCAATTTCAGATATGCAGTTTTTGCACCAAAAATGAGTATATGACCTTAAAAAATAGGTCAAGATCATTTAAATTTGGCACAAGCACTTGGGTTACCCTAGGGTACCTTCCTGTGTAATATAATCAAGATCTAAGAAAAAGAAAGTGCAAAGAAAAATATTAATAATAATAACAATACTTCTCAAAACTATAAGCTTCGCCTTATATATGGCGAAGCTTAACCCGCTGCATCCTGTCAATGTGTATACACATTGCAACATTTTGTCATGGTCAATCCCAACAACATGTTTACACGTTTTGCAGTTGCAAGGTCCATCATTTGTACAATTATCAAATTTCCTGCATGATTTTCGGTAAGTATACTCGGAACAGCTTCCTCAACCTGCCGCCAAGTGGGGAAGCTCCCCGACCCCACATGATTGTGCGCGCTCTTGTCTCGGTCACTCACTTGTTAGCAGTGACCCCGAACAGACATGGAGACCCAAGGTCTCTCTGACGAAATTCAAGCTACCCTTGATGCCTTCACAGGTGACAGTGATTCCTTACTAAATGATGATGTGGAGGACAAGAACTACCTGCTGCCTGACGACGAAACGAGCAGCAGTGATGAGGAGGTACCGTCACCAAGGAAGCAGAGGTATGTCACGTACCGTAAGGTGAGGAAAGGCCAGTCTGCACCTCAACCACGTGCACGCGCCTCTCTCCAGCCCCTAGATGAAGGCTCTGAGGAGGACAAGGATGAGGACAAGTGGTGGTGGCAGGGAGGCAGGGTGAGCACGTGGTGCACCTGGGCAGTGGACAGGTGAGGAGGAGCTGCTCCCTAGCACCTCTTTCTCCCCGCAAAATTCCCGAGCTTCCTCCCCACAGCCCCGTGATGTGGGGAAAGGAAGGAAAGGAAAGGGAAATGGGAAGGGAAAGGGGAAGGGAAAAGGGAGAGGGAAGAGGAGTGCAAGTGGGGAAGGGCGCCTCTCCATCTCCACGACCACCCCACCACCCTCTCCTCCACACCCCGATGATGGTGATGATGAGACGAGGCTGGAAACATTGGTGTGTCGTGGGACTGGGAAGATGGGAGTGACTTTACTCCAATCATTCCCCCCTTCAAGGAGGAGTCGCGGTCTGGCTGCATGGCTCCTGGACTCCATGCAGGCTGCACCAGGGTGGATTTCTTCCACCTGTTCTTTGGTGAGGAGTTTGTGGAGTGGATTGTGGAGCAGACGAATGTATTTTCAAGCAGCCAGCACTGTGAAAGCGAGCGTCAAGATACAATGAGCAGGTACTCCCAACAGTATGACTACCAAGTAACCCTAGGTGAGATGTTCATCTTTTTGGCCCTGGTTCTCTTGATGTGTATTGTACGGAAAAGACAAATTCCGGGATATTGGTCTACGGACCCACTGACCTGCACACCTTTCTTTGGGAAGGTAATGGGTCATAATAGATTCCAACAAATTCTAAGCCAGCTCCACTTTTACGATGCTGACGACCTTGCTAATACTGATAACACTGAGAGAATGAGGAGAATAAAGATGGTATTTGATGACCTGCTTGAAAAATTCTGCTCATCGTTCTATTCTTTCAGAGACCTTGTCATAGACGAGAGTCTCGTGTTGTGGAGAGGCAGTATTTCTTTCGCCAGTACAAACCCAGCAAGAGACACCGTTTTGGGTTCAAGATCTTTGTTGTGTGTGACTGTTAGACTGGTTATGTGCAAGACATAGTCTTGTACACCGGAGCACAGACAGATTATAATAGAAGATCGAAGAATTGGACTCTCTGGGGCCGTGGTGAAGACAGTGACAGAGAAGTACCTTCATCGTGGTCACGTCTTGTACCTGGACAACTGGTACACTAGCCCCCTTCTTGCTCAGTACCTCCACCTTCATGACAGCGGAGTCTGTGGCAGTCAAGAAAAACCATTGGCACATGGTTAAGGTTGGGAGGAAACTTGACAAGAATGAGTGGTTTTCTTTAAGGCGAATAACATCCTCACCACTGTATGAAACCACAGCAGGGAAATTTGCCTCCTGTCGATGGTGCACCATCCCCTCATGCACCGCACACAGACTCCGTGGATTACCACAGCAAGAGTAAGCACCACATTTGGAAACCGGAGTCAGTACTGGACTCAACATGAGGCAAGTAGACCAGTCTGACTCTGTGATTTCCAGTTTCGAGTGTGCCAGAACCACGATGAAGTGGTACAAAAAGCTATTTTTCCATTTATTCGACATCACAGTCCTCAGCACACACTACCTCCAAGCCATGAAAACGGGAACCTCAGAGCCCTTTAGGGGTTTGTGAGGGAGATGTCTTGTGAAATTATTAGCAGGTATGCACGGGACAGGCCCCACACCGCAACCGCCCTGCCACTGCTGCCCAGGCTCCCCTATGCCTCACAGGATACCACTTCCTCAGCACCATCCCTCCTCAACCTAACCGTCCTGGACCCCATCCCCGCTCTCATGGATGCAGCTGGTCCAAAGTGAGACAAACCACTATGAGCAGAGACACGAGGTACAAGTGTGTAGATTACAACGTAGGGTTGTGCACTGAGCCATGTTTCCGGGAATACCACACCTTGGTACCTTGCTGATACTGTGTGTGCTGGCAATAATACGATGCTCACTGGAATAGTAAGGCCTGTAAATATGCAATGATATGACACTCAGTATAATAGTCCATCTATCTATCTATTGCCAGCTGCCTCAATCCCGTTCGGGGGGCCACAAACAAATCGCCTCCACGTCGCCCTGTCCCCCGCCATTTCACTGCCCCTCTCCCAACTCACACCTCCCCCTCTCATATACCTCTCCACCCCATCCCTCCATCTCATCCTCGGCCTCCCCCTCCCTCTTCCCCCCTCCACCTCACTCACATACACTCTCTTCGTCAGTCTTTCACCCTCCAAGTATAATAGTAAGACCTGTAAATATGTGATAACAGTTTTATAAAGTGAAAACGGGTGTAATGTTAGTGCAAAAGTAATATATAAGTTGAAAAATAGAATGTAAGTTGAAACAACAGTCATAGCGAGCTCGCTTACTATGTAAATATTTTGCTAATATAATGCTAAATATAATAGTAATGCCTGTAAATATGTGATAACAGTTATATAAAGTGGTAACTGGTGTAATGTTAGTGGAAAATTATATAAGTTGAAAAATAGAATGTCATTTGAAACAACAGTCATAGCGAGTTTGCTATGTACATATTTGCTAATACTAAGCTAAATATAATTGTAAGGCCTGTAAATATGTGATAACAGTTATATAAAGTGGAAACGGGTATAATGTCAGTGGAAAAGTTTTATGTAAGTTGAAAAAGTAAAATATTAGTTGAAACAACAGTCATAGCGAGTCATATGTGTAAGAATTTGGCAATTTTCAGGTGATCAGTCAGTGGAACAACGCTTATATCACCTATATTTTTGTGTGAAAACCAATATATTCTTGTACCACATGTTATTTTGTACCGAATTAATAAATGTCTACCAACTCTGAGTGATTTCCAATACATACCCCGACCACAGAAAATGGGACAGCAGTAGAGCACTTCCAGAGAACATGGTACCAGGTGCACGGAGGCTCACCTGTTTAGACCATTTCTAGGCTCAGGTGAGCACTTTCGCTGTGATCTGCCATTGTTTCTCACCAAAAATGGAGGTTTGAGCCAAGGAAAAAAAATCCAAAATCTGCTGGGATGGAAAGGGGGGGGGGGCAATGGTGACAAATCTGCCAGGACACGGGGGGGTTAATTAAAGGTGCAGCATGGAGAAAAGCGAAAGAGGCTACCTAGGCTGGGTATCAGCATGGAAACATACTACTCGAGAACACAAGAAAGTGTGTCTAACTATACTTTGTTTTTAGTCAGCTTGGCTTAACCCCTTAACCGCGAGGCGTCACTTTCGTGATGCTCAGGTGCAATAGATCATACCGCGGGGCATCACTTTTGTGATTCTGTGTTATTTTTAATTATCCCGGGCTTTCAAGTGGTGGCTTGTATCATCTATCAGTACTGCCAATGTCCAACACTAGTCAGCACTCCAAATCTCATCTGTACTCCCATCCATTGTTGACATTTTAGCCATTTTCCCCCATTCCTGACTCCCCTCCCTACCTCCCCTCCATTACCCTGTCCTCTCACCTCCCCGGCCGTGCTGCGCTAAGCAAATCTCCCCCGGATTTTTCCACAGATTTCATCCATTGAAATAACCCCTATGCCCTATACTTATACAAAATAATATACTGAATGAAAATATATACTGAATGGAAAATTGAATGACTTCAGTGACAATAAACTAATACTACTGAAGGAAACTTGTGGATAAAGACTCCAGATATATATAAGTGTTATATAGTAATAGAAATATAAAGTGTGAGGGGTTTTATGAATAATAAATGACAGAATACCAACAGCGAACTAGCGCAAGTGGGAAGGTCATACGCGCTCGTAATTTTCATTGCTTTCACAGTGGTTTGGAGTATGGATCCCAAACTACTTGATAATCATAGAGTAGTGTTTATAGTGTTAATATCTGGCTGTGGTAATCATATTACGGGTTGTCGGGAAGCGTAAAGTGGAGACTTCGTTACCCAACTTCAGAGGTCTCCACAAGTCCTACAGTAATCAACAAACATCCCAGGAGAAAGCTGAAGGTATGTGCCATATGCATATGTAATTCTAATATTCTAGGACTAATAACTGATTTTTGGCAAATATTTTTTGAGAGTCTGTCGGAGCCCGAATAACCCCGCGGGACACGCAAAACACTGGGAAACATGCCATTTTCCAACTACAGTGCTGAGATGTTTGAATAGATTACACACAAGGCTATGTTGCTTTTCATTAGGAAGTCCTGTGGAAAGGATGTAGAACCACAACACTGTCTTATTCTGTCACTGAGCTATGTGAAATTAGCTGCAAATAAAGAAAATCTAGGCCAGGTTAGTGTGGAAGAGTAAAGTACTAAGGTCAGTGAAGGCAGAAAGTACACGTTTATTGAAATTTTAATGACAAGCATGAGAAAATCAGAGTGGGGGGGGGAAATCGGGGAACAGTATCAGAATCGTCCAAGACAAAATTACCCGAGAAAATCTGAACAGAGATTTCAGCTTTGATAAAGCGGAATACTATTACGGAGCCATCTGAGTCAAGCACAGGAGGGAGTGAGGAAGAAATAACGCTGTTGGAGAGGCTTTTGGCAAGGGACCACAATTAGTGAGAATTTCGAATGGAAACTCAAGAGCATGGACAGATGAAGTTCCATTAAGTAAGTCGAAGAACAGACTTAGCACGACTCCACACTAAAACATAAAGTACTCGTGGTCTCTGGATGGTTTAGCACTGGTACCCATTGAATATCACCTACTTCTTGAGGACAGGATTATAATAAGCATGACTGAATAAAAGTTTCTGGTATTACTCAAAATGTCAGAGACAGGAATTTTTGCTTTCATTCATAGTCGGATAACCTACCCAGTGCGCGAAGCACCAGCTGGTGGTGCTTGGTCATGGAAGCAACAGTACTGCCTGAGGGCATCCAAATCCGCAGCACCAAAATAACTCCCACACCGTTTCTTGGAAAGGGTCACAGGCCTAACTGAAGAGATGGAAAGGGTTAATGAAATGAGATTTTTATCAAAGGACCTGGTTGTACAGAAAGATAACAGAGTGAGCAGGAAGACTAGTTATAAGAAACAATAATGTCGGAACATTCTCCAGGGCGATCAAGAATATGGGTAGGTTGCTGCACAAGTTATTCTATTACATTAAGGAATGACAAGATGTAGTCTTGTTTACTATGCACATAACTGAAGGATGAGAAGAAACAAATGTGTTGAAAAACACTGAGTTCTTATCATATAGATATAAATAAAAAATGGAGTTAAAAAGAGTGTGTTTCACATTCAAAATAACACTGTCAGAGAATTTTGTACATTCAGTAGAATTCCGATATAATTAAAGGGCACGGACAATATGGACAGGGTAACCGCACCCAGAATTTAAAAAAAAAAAAATGGAACATTGTTCAAGGAACATGACAGCAGATAAATTAGAGCTGTTGCAAACATACACAAAACAGCCATCTTTGATTTTGATATGATTACAGAGAAAGTAGTAAGATACAGAAATTAACTGAAAAAACGAAAAGGCAGAGTAAATTACCAAGATTTAAGTCCCGAGGGATTGTGGAAAAAGAGCTCCAGCTTTCCTTGTCACTAGTTTTCAATAGTCTCAGGAGGATCAATCGCTCAGTTCAAGCCTCCTCCCTACCAAGCGTCTCTGTGAACTAACTACACACACACACACACACACACACACACACGTGAGGGAATCTCATGTTATACTGCATACAGTGTAAGGGAGACCGTTGATAAATGTTAACGGGTTCAGCATCTGTATATGTATTGCTCTGTGCTGAAATTCGCTCTCACACAATATTTTAAGGGTTGAACCCGTAGTGTTGAGGAGGACCATCATTCACAACCGTATCACCTACTCAGGAGCTTTTTTTTTTTTTTTTTTTTTCTTACCTGATGGTGCTGTTCGTTGGAGCCTTCATTTGGACAGCATTTTTTTTTTTTTTAACGGTTGAATGAAAGTTATTCTTTGTCTATCTCTCGGTGTTAGGAATAATGCTTCATTCTAAATGATAACAATCGTAATCGGGTTCAAGATGCTTAAAATGTTCTTTTCTCGATAATGGTATAGATGGTAATTGTAAAAATTATGTTGGTGATGACTTCTGTTACGTCGACCCCATCTTTCTGTTCTATGCATAGTTGCATACCCCCAGCCCCCTGGTCTTCATTGATGTCCACGTCTTTTCCCTGTACCATCAGTCTTTATGTTTACCTTTGTCTTTTGTTATATTTCTCATATTTTTGCATTTTTTTCTCTCAATTTCCATGTCTCCCACATGCCGCCTCTCTCTTATACGATCAGTGGCTGTTTATTTTCCATTGCACTCTTTGGACTCCATTGTACCTCAGCCATGGACTCGTGTCTCACGTCACTTCCTTCTTTCCAACACTGTTCTCTTCTTTCATTCCATAACCACGTTTACATTCTTATACCTCAGGACTACTTTCCTAAGTCGTTCCTTCCCTCACGTTATCTTTCCTTTCTCACCTTCATCCTCTCCCCCCTCCCCGTCCATTCTCTCTTCATCCCGTCCCTAAAGCTGTCAATGAGGAAGGACCTGTTTACGAGGCGTCAGCACCCTGGCCTGCCTGCAGGACCATTCCACTTCGTTCACGGCGAAAAAGTTGCTAATTTATGGCACTGGCGGCACAGACTTCCCCCGACCCCCAGATCCGCTGTGTTGTTGCCAGAATATCCAGGACACAGATCCCCGCCTGGCTGGCGAGAAAAGATTCGAGGTAAGCAGGTGGAACATCACATATTGTGACATGTAGAGGTGTATGGTATGTAGGAGGACTGCTGGACCTTGATAGCAGGCTGTGAAGCCTATGCTCAGAGTCGGACACATATATATATATATATATATATATATATATATATATATATTATTTGTTGGAGCGACTCCCATGGTTTATTATGTGCTGGCTTTTCATTGTTGTTGTTCCATAATGGCATTTCTCTTTCCTCAGTATCTATTTTCTCTTTTGCATTCTGCTCTGACATCGCTTTGTTCATTCATACTACAGGTGCCCCGAATACATTCATTCTGTCCGACAGCAATTTATCATATCGGAAACACTATTCTATAACGGTCATGCAAATACTCGTCGCCTTGCCTTTCAGACTGTCCTCTACACCGTGCAAACATTTCATCCTTATTATAGCAAACTCCTTATCTTGTTTTAAAGTGTCCTTCCTTTGTTAATTTTATATGTTCATTTTTTCAAAGAATATACTTCTTAGAGGGAAGTGGAAAAGGGATATGGTACGGCGAAATAAAATTCAGAAAAATGACAAGGAGGAAATAAAGAGAGAGAGAGAGAGAGAGAGAGAGAGAGAACCCTAACTTTAATCACAGGCACTCCTGAGGGAATGGCAGAAGTACTTAAATAATTGTACTTGTTATTATGAGTTTCCCCGTTCAAGTCCTTCCAGTGCCTCTGTATTACGTTTGTATATATTTCGGTGAATACAGGCCCATATTCACACATTCTTCCCGGTAATCATCTCCCCTCTCCCTATTCACTGCTCCCGCTCCCTAAAAGAATAGAAAGAAAAGATGAAAGTAAAACGGAGAGAGAAAAAAAAAAACTTCCATGCAGGATTCTTACCGTGAACTACGTTGAGTCTTTCGTGAAGATGCAGTAGTGAAGGATATTATGCTTTAGTAACTACGTGACAACTTTCAACGGGTCCTGCAGGGTTAACATAAAGGATGTCCAGCAAGAGGTATGATAAACAATAGGAGGCTGACCTTTGGCAATATCTAAGTAAATATATCGATGGGTCTGCTTCTTAGCCGTTTCTTAGATACAGTTATTGATGGTTATATGGGAAAAAATGGTCTCCCTCATAATTCACCCATATGACCATTTGCAGTTGTTATTCCGTAATAACAGAAAACTGGACCTATGTTACCATAGCATTTGTTACTCAAAATTTGCCCAAGAGTAACCTCCCAGCTGATCGGCTTGGTCAGAACAGTTGCCAAAAAGTGAATGTTTATGCAGTTTAACCCTAAATCTGGAAGAAAGGTGAATAATTTGAAATAATAGTCTGACAGCTTTCTTTTGGGTTTTTTGAAACTGAAATCGGTGTATGGAAGGTGCCTGAAAGTATATGCTGGACTGAAGGTGATGTTGGTGTTTACTGTAATGCCAATAATGAGAAGGAAGATGTATTATTATCGCGATCATTGCATGGCGAATATGAATTAGAGATCGTCAAGATCACTAAACCCCATGTGTGTGTGTGTGTGTGTGTGTGTGTGTGTGTGTGTGTGTGTGTGTGTGTGTGTGTGTGTGTGTTCTTACCTAATTCTTACCTAATTGTATCTTTACAGGAATGAGTCAAGCTCGTACTGTCCCGTGTCTTAAACCATATTTATCGTACATATCCTTAAATTTGTGAATTGTTTTGGCACACACTATTTCATTCGGTAGTGCATTCCATTGATCAATTGCTCTGTTTGGGAAACTGAATTTCCTTACGTCTTTATCACCTTTCTTCTTATGCAGTTTTTTGCAGTGTCCTCTTGCTGATGCTTCTCCATATGTTAAGTAATCATTTATGTCTATTTTCTCCTTTCCTGATATGCACTTATATAGCATTATCATGTCACCTCTTTTCCTTCTCTCCTGTAAAGTTGGGAGATTCAGTTTATTTAGTCTTTCTTCGTAGATTAGGTCCCTTAAGCTTGGTATCCATCTTGTAGCGGCCCTTTGAACTTTTTCAATCTTGTCTATATGCTTTTTGAGATGAGGACTCCAGACTACTGATGCATATTCCAGGGTTGGTCTAATGAATGATGTTATTATCCTTCTTAGCATGTCTTCATTTATGTATGTGAATGCTATTCTCATATTTGCAAGCAGTGTATACATGTTCCGTACCTTCTCGCTGATATGGTCAGCCGGAGATAGTCTGTTATTGATAATCACACCTAGGTCTTTCTCTCTTTCTGATGTGTATAGGGTTTTATTTCCTAACTTATAATCCCAATCAGGTCTTTTTCCACTTTTACCAAACTTGATTACATGACACTTGTCCACATTGAATTCCATTTGCCATGTGCTACTCCATTCATGAAGTTTATTTAATTCTTCTTGTAGCTCTTTGCAAGAGTCTGTGTTAGTAATTCTCCTTTGTATTTTTGCATCATCTGCAAACATATTCAGATAGCTCTCATTTCCAGTGTTACTGTTTATATCATTTATATACACTAAAAACATGATTGGTGCCAGCACTGAACCCTGTGGTACTCCACTAGTCACTTCTTTCCATGATGAGTACTTTCCTCTTAGTAATGTGGAGAAAGTCTTGCATCCAACAAAACAGTTTGCCTCGAATTCCTCCTTGATGGTACAGTTTCCATAAAAGTCTTTGGTGTGCTACTGTGTCAAAAGCTTTCTTGAAATCTAAATAGATACTGTCCACCCATCCTTCCCTTTCCTGTATTGTGTTTGTTACTCTGTCATAGTAGCTCAACAGATTAGTAACACATGATTTTCCTTTTCTGAAACCAAACTGTCTTTCTGTTATCATACTGTGTTCTTCTAGATGATTTACCCAAGCTTTTCTTATAAGTTTTTCTAATACCTTGCTTACAACACTGGTCAGTGATACTGGTCAGTAGTTGAGTGGATTTTGTCTATTTCCTTTCTTGAATAAGGGGACAATATTTGCTTTTTTCCAAATATCAGGTAGTTTACCTTGACTCAAGGATTTCTTGAAAATTAAAAATAATGGTTTACTTAACTCCTTTGCACATTCTCGTAGTACCCAACATGAAATTTCATCAGGACCACTTGCTTTTCCTCTGTCTAATCTACTTAACTCCTCCTGTATTACTTTTTCTGCTATTTGTATATCTGGTAGTATGTGTGAACATGCGTGTTCCACATAGTCCCTCTCAAAATTTTTTTCTTCTGTAAAAACTAATTGGAAATTCTTATTTAGTGCTTCACAAATATCTTTCTCTTGTGTATAAGTGATTCCCTCGTCCGTAATGGATTGTATTATATCTTTTACTTTGGTTTTGCTTCTGATATAGCTGTAAAACAGCTTTGGTTGATTACTTTTATTTATTATATCCTCCTCAAACTGTTTTTGGGCTTCCCTCCTTATTCTTGTATAGTCGTTTCTTGCCCGTTTGTAATTATTATACGCCCTTTCACTATTGTGTCTTCTGTATCTATTCCACAACAAATCTCTTCTTTCTTTTGATTTTTTACATTCTGTATTGAACCATTTCTGTATTTTCTTATCTGCTTCTTTGTGCTGTGGGATGTTCTTCTGGACTCCTATTTCATAAAATTCACAAAATTTTTTATATACAGCATTTAAATCTTGTCCTTTAAGCTCATTTTCCCAATCAACTTCTAAGAAATACTTCTTTAGGTCTTGATAATTTCCCTTTTTATAGTTTAGGCTCTTTTTGTAAATGTCATTGCTGTTTACTATGTCATATGCTATCCTGAAGTTATAATTTAGTACTGCATGATCGCTTTTGCCGAGTGGAGGGTGATATATTAAACTGTCAATATCATTTTCTTGCCTAGTAAATATTAGATCTAGCACTGAAGGTACATCAAGTCCTCTTTTTCTGGTGGTTCCCCTCACATGTTGCGTTAAGAAAAACTCTTGTACGAGATCCAGGAGCTTTTGGTCCCAACAGCTTTCTTGGCTATTTATATCTGGAGTATTCCAATTTATATTTGTATTGAAGTCCCCAGTTAGTATAATTCTTTCCGATTTCTCTTCCATTTTATGTAGCAATGATCTTATACTCTGAATTGTACTCTCTGCCAGGTCCTCATATTCGTCTCTTTCCCATGTGTTTGATCTGGGTGGCATGTACAAATTGGCTACAATTACTTTACCTTCAGATGTGTCGATCTCTACTGCAATCAGTTCTACTTGTGATGGTATATCTAGTTTTAGTTCCTTGACTTTTAGATTTTTCTTAGTTAATATTATAATTCCTCCTCCTTTTTTTAAATTTCTGTCTCTTCTCCATATATTGTATTCCTCTAAGTTTAGTATGTCATTGGATATCCTTGGTGTTAATTTTGTTTCAGTTAGGCATATTATTTGTGGTTCATTTTCTCTGACATAATCATTCATCTCTAATAATTTAGATACCATTCCATCCACATTTGAGTACATCAACTTTATCATCTTGTTTATATACTTGTCATGACATGGTTCTACTACCTTCCTCCTTTTTCTTCCATCCTGTTTGTGTACCACTTTCGTACCTGCAATCCTATTACTTTGTAAAAAAATTTCTTCTTCTCCTCTTCTGATCTTCCCTCATTTTTTGTTTTTGCTTCCTCCCTTTTCTCTTTCAGTAATTCCAGTTCCTCTTGTGTTAGGCATCTTTTTATCCATACATTTTTGAACTCCTCTTTTTCCATAAGATTCTTTGCATTTTGTAGTACCCGGTATCTCTTCCACAGTGTTTACACTCTGGAAAGTCACCTTTAGAGGTCTTGTCTTGCTTTTCTCGTATTTCCCTAACCTTTTGTGTTCCTCTATGTCTTTACTACAGATTTCCTCTGATACTTCTTTCAGTAAGTTCATTACATTTGTCATCTCCTTTTTGTCTCTTGTGATCTTGTTTTTAATTTCTTCCTCTTCTATACCAGTGATTACTATTGATTTGTTTATCTCTACTGAATCTCTGACTAACTTTGGATTGTTTTGGATTATTCTTTTCACCTCCTTTTTGATGCTTTTTTCCTCCACCCTTGTTTCTAAGTCTTTCTTTACTTTCACCATTTCAGCATACGTGGTTTCTACATCATTTTTGTAGCTTTGCACAGCTTCATTCACTTGTGTTATCTTCTCCTCAATATCACTGCTCTGGTCAATAAGACTGCTAGCTTGCCTAATTGTCTCTGTGTCATTTTTGAACTCTTCCATAACACTCTCGTGATTGACTACTGTACTTGCCATTTCACTAATTTTCTTCCTAAGTGTACTGAATTCCACTGTTAGTTCACTGATGGTTGTGTCTTTCTTATTGGCCTCCCTTCCTAGTTTTTCTATTTCTTCCTTTTGCAAGTGCATCTGCTTCTTTATTTCATCAATTTCATTTTTGAAAGCCATTTCTAGTTTGTTTACACGTTCGACCAGTCTATTGCGAGTCTCTACTTCAACCAGTTCTTGGTAGAAATCATCATTTTGCTTTTTACCTTTATCCCTTTTCTTTTCCAAATTTGCTTTACTAAAGTATGTATCCATTTTGCAATACTTAAAGTGCAAAGCATGTGTGTGTGTGTGTGTGTGTGTGTGTGTGTGTGTGTGTGTGTGTGTGTGTGTGTGTGTATGTGTGTGTGTTTTGCTAAATGTACTTTTGCCCAGTGTCAATAATACAGAAAGCCTTGGATCTGGGTTCAATACCGTAAGTAAGTAGGTTCGTGTGGCCTGTTGGAATGTAAGGGGTGTGAATGATGAATATAAGAGACTGGAAGGGTGAATGCGTTCACGAAGACAGCAAGGTGCACTGAGATGGCACAGTGTGAAACAAAGATGAAAGAGTGTGAAGTGGAGAAATGGGTGGGCGTGAAGTGTGTAAGGTCGGATGTGAGTGCACATGGGCAAGTAAGGAATATTTGCTGTACTGATGAATGATAAAATGCAGAAAGTTTCAAAATGAAAGGTTATAAATATGTCACCTTGAGATTATTATATGCTAAGTTCCGGTTTGAAGTAGTGAAAGTGGCATTCATTCTTGCATATTACGTCTGTATTGAGAGGATTGACAAAGAAAAAGACAGGCTTCGTGACGAGCTGGATCTAGTGACAGGACTGATACCTAGGAGTCATAGTATTTGTGATGGGGGATATGAAGAGGAGAGGTGTATGGTCCTGTAAATCTGCGTTTCTCAACAAGGGGTCCATGGAGCACTGCTTCCCAGGGGTCCGCAAAATGGGTGAGGGAAGACTGAATCTGTTAACTCTATCATGCTGCCTTCTCTCTCTCTCTCTCTCTCTCTCTCTCTCTCTCTCTCTCTCGAAGTCGAGTATTCAAATAATTTCAATTGATTTTCAAGTTAGTACTCATAGTTAACAGACATAGGAAAATGTAATTCTTGTATATTTAATTATAGTTTATCATCCCATAAACATATTTACGAAAGTTGCCGTTGGAATTTATCTGTAATCATAGATTTCCGACAATATGTTGGCGTACGTTGTTGGAAGGACACAAGTCAAGAGTGAGGGCCGTGGAAATGAGTTATTTAAGAGGAGCCTGAGGAGTCACATGGAGAGACAGGCTGACGAATGAGGATATAAAGGAGCGTTGTGGTGTTGATGTGGATGTGATAGGAAGCGTTATGAGGAACACACTGAGGTGGTTTGGCCATGTGGAGAGGGTGGAGGGTGAAAGACTGACGAAGAGAGTGTATGTGAGTGAGGTGGAGGGGGAAAGAGGGAGGGGGAGGCCGAGGATGAGATAGAGAGATGGGGTGGAGAAATATATGAGAGAGGGGGGTGTGAGTTGGGAGCAGGGGAGTGAAATGGCGGGGGACAGGGCGACTTGGAGGCGATTTGTTTGTGGCCACCCCAAACGGGATTGAGGCGTCTGGCAATAGATAGATAGATAGACGTTTCGTCCTAAGCAAGCTTTTTTTTTTTTTTTTCTTTTAGTAACAGAACAGAGGAAGGAAAAACAAATGAATACAAAAATAATCCACATACGCCTGATCACAGGTATCCTCCATTCATTAAAAAATCTCTAACAGTTGGACTTGAATAGTCATAAGTTGAAGTTTAGGGGGAAACCATTCTGGGAAAGCGATTTCCAAACTGATGCAGCACGGAGAATAAAAGAATTCTGATAGGCAGAAGTTACGTGTCAGCAAGTGGGTTGGTGGAGGGTTAGTGCCCCTCCTCGTAAAACAAATAACTCAAAGTCAAATGGCCACCTCTCACGGGATTATGGCGTCTGGCAATAGATAGATAGATAGATAGAAGTTCTGCAGTATGGCAGTGTGACGGTCCAGTCATGACCGCTGCCCGTGTAGCGCGGGGGAAGGCATGGCGAGGTGGCACGATGGATGCAAGTTCGTCTGAGCATCTGATGTAAAAGTTTCTGCAAAATAATGCAAGGGAGGCAACATTCCTTCTCACCTGTAAACGAGGTAGTTCTATCTATCTATCTATCTATTGCCAGACGCCTCAATCCCGTTTGGGGTGGCCACAAACAAATCGCCTCCACGTCGCCCTGTCCCCCGCCATTTCACTGCCCTGCTCCCAACTCACACCCCCCTTTCTCATATACCTCTCCACCCCATCCCTCCATCTCATCCTCGGCCTCCCCCTCCCTCTCACCCCTCCACCTCACTCCCATACACTCTCTTCGTCAGTCTCTCACCCTCCATCCTCTCCACATGGCCAAACCACCTCAATGGTAATTCATTTGTAATAATAGGGTTAATAATAATTCTAATAGCTTTGTTCTGAATTTTGTCAAGTTGTTTTAGTGCACTCTCTCCAAATCCATTCCACAAGGACGGCCAATCTTCCAGCTGAGAACACACATGACTTGTAAATTATAGTTAACTGGTCGTCAGTGAAGAAGTTACGGAATCTGTACAATAAGCCAAGTTTCTTTCAAGCGGTTTTAACAAGTGATCCAACATGAAAGGTCGAGCTGAGGGCACTGTTAAGTGAAACATTAAGAATTTCAATAATTCTAGAGATAGGAGTATAAGTGGCATTAAGGTAATATAGGAACTGAGCAATATCTGTCTATTAGTAAATTGTATATATTTGGTTTTCCTAGCATTAAATGATACAATGTTAGTTTATTCCAATTCCGTGAGCTCAGGTAAAACTTGGTTTATGGAGATGGCTGTACTAAGTTGTGAGTTAGAGATATTAAACTTTGTGAATGGGTGTTTAAGTGTGAATGAACTGTGAAGTGTAGAGTCATCTATATATGAGGTAATGGGATTATGTGTGACTGATAAAAGATCATTAATATGAATTATAAATAGGTTTGGAGCCATAACTGATCCTTTTGGCATGCCAAATTAATCGAGTGGAAATTGGAATATACATCACCTGCTTTTATCTTTCTGTCGTTAAAATATGGGGAAATCAAAGGAACGAAAGATGATAGATCATAGCAAGGTAGTTTGGATAGCAGGGAATGCTGCCACACTCTATCAAAAACTTTAGAAATATCAAGGGCTACTGAGTGAGTTTCTCCATGTTGGTCAAGTGAGTGATGAATGGTATGAGTCAGGAGATTGAGTATATCAGCATTGCATCTTTTGTAGCGAAAACCATATTTTCTGTCACTAATTAAGTTGTTGGATTCAGGATGTTTGACAGCGTGCTTATTAATTACAATTTCAAATACTTCACCAAGAGAAGATGTGATAGCTATTGGGCTGTAATCAGAGGTGTCAGAGGAATTTCCTTTTTTTGGAACTTTCTTTCGAAGAATTAGGGAATGAAGAAATACCTATGCATAGTCTGAATAATCTACAACACGAGCAAGTTCTGGGGAACGCTTTTTCAAAACAATTGGAGGAATTCCATCTGGACCTGGAACTTTGCTGGTTGATAAATTATCTAGGATGTATTTTATGTATCTAGTCTGTATTTAAGTGGAGCTACTTCTGGAGAGTCAGAGTCTAGTACAGGGGCGTTCTGGTTGACTTCTAAGGTAATATTTCTGGTAAATGTACTGACAAGGATGTTGCTTTACCACGCGGGACATTTATAGTGTTGCCATCGGAAGATTATAATGGGGATATGGGTAATGATATGTTAAAGTTATTGAAAGAATTGAGAGTTGGCGGTAATAATCTATTGTTATTTGGATTATATAATAGTTTGGACGCTTGGTTGTGAAGAAAGTTTGATTTAGCAAGATTAACTGATTCGGCATGGTTTCTAGCAATTTTAAATTGACTGAGTGATTCAGTTATTTAGATTTTAAGTAAAAGTTATATGCTAAGGACTTTTGAGTCATTGCTCTGACACAGTTGTTGTCAAACTGTTTTGCGGAGTCCGATCTTTAGTGAACTGTTGGCTGAGTATATATAAATAATTCCATACAACCTTGTATTGAATCATTAATGCGGGTCTGGGTAGAACTGATGTCCCTGGAAAAGAAAGGCTGCCATGGAATATCAGCAAGATAATTTCTAAATCCATCCCAGTCTGCCATATAAAAGAGCCATCTGGTCACTCTGGCAGGTTCAGAACTGGGAGGTTTGAGGCAACTGACTAATGAGGCTTTGATGAGATTGTGGTTGGAGGATGCATATGGTGAAAGTACTTCTATCCTGTACTGATCTGGAATATTTGTCAGGAGCAGGTCCAAGAAAGAGGCGTTATGGCCAGGATTATCTGGTATTCTGGTTGGTTGTTTTACCAAGCTGTGTGAACGGAACCGTAACTTTGCATGGGATTGAAATTAACTGCAGACTCGGGGTAATTAGCAGATAATCTTTAGGTGAGTTAAGGCTGGATGTGTGAAAAATTTTAATTTTAATGAACAACGCTGAAGTTTTGCTCAATGTCTGACTAGTCTACCGTATATTCACCACAGGCTGGAGTACAATAAGGTAATGAGTGCAGTATAATACATACATTAATTATGTCATCAGTCATTCAAATGCCCTACAATCTTGTAGTGATTCCCGTATGTATGTATAATTTAATTAGTTTAGTTCCTGTTGTCCAGATATAAGACGGTACCGAAGAAACGGTCAGTAGTCATATCTGTTTATGATTGACGTGCTACCACCATGAAGAAAAGTTTATCCATAATCTTCTGCAAACATTGTATTCTGTTTTTCATATTTCACATTCGTCCAGGAGTTACGTTCTTTCTCCTATTTTCGCTCGGTTCTTGAATTTTCTATAACAAAAAAATAGCTTAGATAACACAATCCATTACCACTGCCGGCAGAGAACTGTTGGCGTACTTTTGCTCGCGGTTGTACTCCATATACAGTACCAAACGTCCACTTTTACAAATTATAAAACTAAATAAGTAACACTGTATACTCATTATAAACAGACATAATTTTTTGGTTTTGAAGTTTCATAATAAGCTGTTAAACATGTTCGTCTTTGAGCAATGAAATATATATATATATATATATATATATATATATATATATATATATATATATATATATATATATATATATATATATATATATATATATAGTTTGACTGCTGAAGGGGAAGTAAAACATTTTTTTCATTATACCTTTTGTTTAAGTTATCAAATATTATCCTGCTCAAGCTATCTAACTGCAGGTTAGGTAAACTGGACAAACGTTAGTATTCAGTGTGTGTAGGAACGTTTGTTGAAGACCTATTTTAGTTATACAAGCAAACATTTACATTACATACAGCAGCAGAGGAAAATGAGCAGAGGCTGTCATAGTTTATTTACTTGTAGGCCAGAGATTCCGAATTCCCCTCCCCTCTTTTTTTCTATCGTCCAATTATCCCCATCTTCGGTCTTCTATGACCCACATGGCAAGCTTTGCCATAACTGACGGCCTGAAAGTTAGTAACAATAAAATTACATAAGGACGACATTTTTGGCATTTTTGTTAGGAAGGAATATACATTTTCATATTCTTGTGCATAGGACAATATCCTCCGGGTAGGTAAGAAAAAATTAGCCCATTTAGTTCCTGTATGTTTAAAAAAAAAATCGAATAAAAGGGGCTGAAGCTGTGGATAGGACTCTTCCGTGCAGCTTTTTTTTGAAGCATGAAATTGTTGCAGTCTCACTGCCTGCCACTTGTGTGGCAAGCAACGCTCTCTTACACTTACCACGATATAGTAGCGGGGAGGTATTCCATCGAGGTTCTTCATCTTCTGATATCTGTCCCCAGCGGGAAAAAAAAAAAAAAACGATCCAGGTTTCCTTACACCGCGTGAGTATGGAAGACTAGATTTGATTACAGTGGAGAATGATAATATAATTTCCCTATCCCTAACCTTAAAAAAAAAAAAAAAAATGTTTCTGGTAATTTACCCCAGGCTGGAAACCCTTGGTCTAGGTCTTATGCCCTACGAGGTCCCTGGAATTGTGTCCTGGATACAGAGGGTACGCGGATTTGAGAACCACCAAAGGATGTATTGGATCATTATGGAGTATCAAGGGAGAAGACTATAGGACTACCACTGAAAGACATAAGTCAAGATTGGAGGTTATGTATTGCTAATTCATAATTATCTATGCGCAAGTAGGCACACAAATATGGTGGGACAGAGAAACTCTAAACAGTACTGAAAGTAGGCTGACTGACTACGTGATTGTAGGAAAATGCTTGGGAGTGTTGTTGATACAAGAGAGGTGCGAGGATCGTGTAAATGTATACCTGATTATTTGATTATAGTAAACAACGTAAAACTGATTGAACCATGGTGCACAAAGGAAGATACGAGTACTTCTGTGAAAGACTGAAAGTGGAGAAGCTGAGAAACAAAGCAGTGACATTTATTACCAAGCACAAGTTGAGGTAGAATCAGAGTCGATAAATTTGGATCAAATTTATTTAGGAAATTTGTGAACCGCATATATGGAATGTTTGTTTAGGAATGCTAAAACGTGAGCGGTGTTTTATGGGCAGCAACTAGCAAGAAATGTACACTTGATGCGACAGAGAGGTTGAAAGAGCAGTAGAACAAAAAAGATCAAAGTGGTTAGCTTTGATGCAAAAATTTATTCAAATGACAGACGAAGGAAATGTACTGAAAATCGGTATATGCGATGAGACTAGGAAAAGAGAAAAACGAAAGAAGTAAATGATGATCATGGAAAATAGTGAATGTAAACTATATACTTTGGAAAAAGGTTCAGAAGTATAGAAATGAGGGTGAAAGAGTGTAGTGTGAGGCATGCGAATGAAGGAATGTTTTTCTATAGAACTGGTGTGGAGAGCAGACAGACAGATTATTTCGAAAAGCTGACGAATGGAAACGGTGAGAAGAGAACAAAAGTAAAAATAATTGGGTTTCATGGTGTGCAAACAAGGAATGTGGCGCCAGAACATGGTACTCTGGCAGGAGTGAAGCATGATGTGAAACGGCTGGAAAACAGGAAGGCATCGGGGATGATTCAATTTACTGGAGAGACTGGAAAATAAGCATTTGCTGGAAATTATAACAACGATTGGATGACCGAAACGGTACCAGACGAGTGGAAGAAACCTGTGATTGTTCCCGTGTACAGTATTATCTGAGGTGGTGCAAAAATTACTATGATCAGTTGAGATTTGTAGGACAAGTATGTTATTACGGGCGAGCGAGCGCAGCGAGCGAGGCAATGTTTACGTTCAGCTGAGAAATTAGCGGCCCGACACAACATGACAAGGCCCGACCGCGATGGTTTTCAGGGGCTAATAACTTTTCTATCTGAGGTAGAGAAGAGATTCTTTCAGCAGACAGTAGATATATTCAGTAAACTTTGTTTTTGGCAATATGTTTAATCATGAGACTAAAGAAACACCTTGGAATCCCAGCTTTCCAAGGGAACGTGCCGAGGGCTTCAATTGACATTCTCTGCTATGAGATCGAATTTAAAAAATATTTCCTGTTGTAACACCAACTTTTCGTGATTGAATTCTAACAGTTAAGTATCGGATATTACGCTCATAATTTTACATGAACGTTTTTATTATATATAGGGGGTGAATTAAGCAAGGGTAATCGCCCCATTAATGGGTTTTATAATTCGATCAATAGCCAAGTATTTACCGATGCAATTCGTTGACATGGCAAGTCGGGAACATTGCTCATGTGATAAATGCTATGGCGCCTCGCTATATGCACATCCAGAGAGAAAACGTGTGAGAAAATAACATGAGAAAGTAAATGTTTCAGCTCAATCATTCTTCTGTTATGGTTCAACTACCTCACCAGAAATGTTGAAAGTTTACACCAAGATGAAATTATGATGATAGGCATATGTACAAACGCTCGCTTGCTCGCCAGGCGCTCACAAAGTGCACTTTACTGGTAATAAAGACAACAGTGAGTATATCACAAACCCTGTGAGTGACAAACAGTGTGGCTTAGGAGTAGTAGGTGATATGTGGATCAAATGTATGTAGTAGCTTATGAATATGGCCGAAGTTATTAATGATATTTGTTATTCTGGAAATATCGTAAAAGAAGTACAAGAGAGAGATTGTGGAAGGATCAATGTATGCATTATGTGGATGGAACACTTCCCCCTTTTTTCTTTTTTTATGACAGTGAAGCCATTTTAAAGGTAGGTGTGTATCTATGCAAGTGACATATCAGTGTTGTGGTGAGACAAGGTTGTGTATACTGGGTTATGAGAGAGGTAAAAACTCGAGCTGTGAAAGAGGGGTAAGGATAGTAATAAAATGTGAAGGACTGAGTATCTCTAGTATGATGTGGACAGATGTTACCCTGCTACCCGTTAATAGTGAAGATGAGCCTTGCAGACACACTCAGTTTCATGGATGTCTGTGAGCGTCCTGCTTTGAAAGTAAATATATGCAGTAAACTGACAATATGCAGTGCGAGGCAATGCATAATAAAAAGAGATATGAATTGTGCGAGACTTTCTATACTTAGAGTAGTGAGATAAAAGCAATGATATTGCTCAAAGGAAGTGAAAATAGGATGTCTGGGTCTGTAAATGCCTTAATACGGGAAAAGACTTCTGAGTGTTGCATGAAGAGGATTGCATAAAGGAATTTTAGTGCCCACATTAATATATGGGTGTGAGACTTTTGTATGACATGAAAACGAAAATTCAAGAATAAATAATGCATGTGGAGTGCAGGAGTTGACAGAAGAAATAATTGTATGATTCGTGAAATGTGAGGAGAAAGGAAGTCTGACAAGGAGTTGAGTGTATTAGATGGCATGGCCATTTGAAGAGAATGGATCTAAATAGGGCCATGAAAACAGTATATGTGAGTGGACTTAAATTTAAGGTGGAAAGGGAGGTGGTTGGCCAAGAAAAGAGTAGATAGATATGGTAAATGAGGGCAAGAGAAAGTAAAATACGGAGACTAATTAGGCAAGGGGACTGACAAGGGATGTACCGTATGGAAGAATTTTCTACAGAAGAGTGCATGAAAAGATTTTGGCATCCCAAATTCTGCTTAACATTCCCCCTGATTAGCTCTCTTATAGGTAGTATGATGCATATCTGTGTGAATGGCTATATTTGTGAAGCTGAGTAAAATTTCCAGGGTCTTGAGTGATGAATAAATGAGTGGGTGGTATATATTCATTATGAGGGCTCTTTGATAGTTCTCCCAGTTCCTCGTTTTTCTGATACTTGGTTTGCCGTACCCTACCTCACCGCACCCGTGGATGGGAAAAAGAGGCAGGATCTTGATGATGATAATAATGTTTAATAACGCTCACTCAGACCCTTTCCATTTATGACAAAATGACAAACAACATGCAAGAAAGTTTCACTCAAAAAGTTGTGTGATCATTAAAACTTGCTGCCTGACTTTTGTGTTTTTTGTCTGCACTCAACAAGCACCATGAGTGGGACGCTCACACACGTTCTGGAGTGTCCTCATTCAGCGCCAGAGGACCGCAGTTTTTCTTTCATTGTTTCTTTTTCTTTTTTTTTGTTTCTTTTTTTTTTCTTCTTTTTTTTTTTGTGTGTGTGTGTGTCTCCCTGACCCTATTTTGCAAATAACTTTTCGTACCATAGCCACGTGTTCACTACTTGGCACACTTCTCCATCTTAGTGATTTTGTAGTTGTGATTAATGTTTGAAACAGGGATGTGTCATGTCTCCGTGGTTGTTCAATCTGTACATGGATGGGGTAATAAAAGAGGTACAAGGTAGGGTAGTGGATGTTGGAGTGGCCCTGGTGAGAGAGGATAGTGTTTGGAAACTCCCTGTACTGTTGTTTGCAGATGATACTGTGTTGTTGAGTGAAGACGAAGGGGAACTGCAAGGCTTGGTGGATGAGTTTGAGAGAGTGTGTAAGAAACGGAACCTAAAGGTGACTGTAGGGAAGAGTAAAGTGATGGTCTTTGAGAGAGGTGAAGTTAGTGAATGTACAGCGAGGTTGGATGGTGAGGAATTGGAAAATGTGAGTACGTTTAAGTATTTGGGTAGTGTGATGAGTAAGGATGGAGGTTTGGAGGGTGAAGTGCTTGAAAGGGTACAGCAGGGAAGAAAGGTTGCTGGTTCTTTGAAAGCAGTGATAAGAAACAGGGAAGTGAGCATGGAAGTGAAAAAGTTACTACATGACAGTATTGTGATACCAACTCTAACGTACGGAAGTGAAGCTTGGACATTGTTGGAAGGACACAAGTCAAGAGTGAGAGCAGTGGAAATGAGTTATTTAAGAGGAGTCTGTGGAGTCACGTGGAGAGACAGGCTGACGAATGAGGATATAAAGGAGCATTGTGGTGTGGATGTGGATGTGATAGGAAGCGTTATGAGGAACACACTGAGGTGGTTTGGCCATGTGGAGAGGATGGAGGGTGAAAGACTGACGAAGAGAGTGTATGTGAGTGAGGTGGAGGGGGGAAGAGGGAGGGGGAGGCCGAGGATGAGATGGAGGGATGGGGTGGAGAGGTATATGAGAGAGGGGTGTGTGAGTTGGGAGCAGGGCAGTGAAATGGCGGGGGACAGGGAGACTTGGAGGCGATTTGTTTGTGGCCACCCCAAACGGGATTGAGGCGTCTGGCAATAGATAGATAGATAGATAGATTAATGTGTGGTTTGGAGCATTCAGTAAAAAAGTTCCCTGCAACGATCATGAGCACATTAATGTATGAGTGTGAGGCTTGGGTGGGGAATGGTGAGTAAAAATCAAGGGTGGAGTCGCAGAATCGGAACTGTTAGAGAATATTGCTAAATTATAATGGCTGTAATGGAAACGGACTTTTAGAAATTTAAGAAAATTTCTAAAAGTGCGGGATGTGAGGTGGTGTGTGGGGTGAAAAGAAGAAGAAAGGGGGTGCAGGGAACAGCATAGTGGACTGAAGAGGTGAGAGAGACTGTGGTACAAAAGAAGAAAGCATATAGTGAGTGGATGAGAAACAGAGGCGTGGAAGAAGTTGAAAGATGGAAGAGAGAGTTATCTGTAGAGAGGAAGAGACAGGTGAAAAGATTAGTAAGAGAAGGAACTTGGGTGTAAAGTGGAGAGAATGTAAGAATATGTTCTGGAAAGAGGTAAAGAAGGTTAAACAGGGTGCCAAAAAAGATAGCTGGGGAGTGAAAGATAGAAATGTTATATTACTAGTAGAGAAGGAAGAAAAAGTGAGCAGATGGAGAGAACACTTAAAGGAAGTGTTGAACATAGAGAATGAAAGTAATGCAAGTATAAGTAGCTGGGGAATGGCTGGGAGAAGGAGGGATGTGAGATGAGAGGAAGAAATCAGTAGGATGGAAGTTGTGGAGCAATGAAGGAAGTTAAAATGGGGAAAGCCCCAGGAATTGATTGAGTGTGTGGTGAAATGCTGAAGCATGGGGGAGAGATAGTAGTAGAATGGATCTGGAAAATGTGCAGATTGGCCTGGGAGGAAGGAAGAGTTCCGGAGGATAGGAAGTCAGGTATAATTATTCCCTTGTACAAAGGAAAACGGGAAAAAGAAGTGCGTGGTAAACACAGGGGCATTTGTCTTCTTAGTATAATAGGAAAAGTATATGGTAGGATAGGTATTGACAGAGTTAGGGATATAACAGAGGAATTAGTTGGAGAAGAACAGGCAAGTTTTAGGAAGGGAGGAGGTTGTGTAGATCAGATATTCATTCTTAGATCTTTAGTGGAAAAGTTTCTAGAGAAGAGAAAAAAGTTGTATGTTGCCTTCATGGATTTGGAGAAAGCATATGACAGGGTGGATAGACAAGGATTGTGGAAAGTATTAAGAATATATGGAGTAGATGGGAAGTTGCTGAAGACCGTGAAGAGTATGTATGAGGGTACTAAGGCTGCAGTGCGTGTGGATAGTAAACTAAATGAATTTTTCTATTTGAAGGTTGAATTGAAACAAGGATGTGTCATGTCTCCATGGTTGTTCAATCTGTATATGGATGGGGTTATAAAAGAGATACAGGGTAGGGTAGTGGATGTTGGAGCGGCCCTTGTGAGAGAGGGCAGAGTTTGGAAACTACCTGTACTGTTGTTTGCAGGTGATACTGTGTTGTTAAGTGAAGACAAAGGGGAGCTGCAAGGTTTGGTGAATGAGTTGGGGAGAGTGTGTAAGGAACGGAATCTAAAGGTGAATGTAGGAAAGAGTAAAGTTATGGTCCTCGAGAGAAGTGAAGTCAGTGAATGTACAGTGAGGCTGCATGATGAGGAAATGGAAAATGTGAGTGTGTTTAAGTACTTGGGTAGTGTGATGAGTAAGGATGGAAGTTTAGTGGGTGAAGTGCTTGAAATGGTGCAACAGGGAAGAAAGGTTGCTGATTCTTTGAAAGCAGTGATAAGAAACAGGGAAGTGAGCATGGAAGTGAAAAAGCTACTACATGACAGTATTGTAATACCAACTTTAACATATGGGAGTGAGGCTTGGACCTTGTTTGAGGGACAAGAGTCAAGAGTGAGAGCAGTGGAAATGAGTTATTTGAGAGGAGCAAGCGGTGTCATATGGAGAGACAGACTGACAAAAGAGTAAGTGAAGGAGCATTGTGGTGTGGATGTGGATGTGGTAGGAAGCGTTAGAAGAAACGCACTGAGGTGGTTTGGACATACTGAGAGGATGGAGAGAGAGAAACTGACGAGGAGAGTGTATGTGAGGTGGAGGGGAAGAGAGGGAGGGGGAGACCAAAGATGAGATGGAGGGGTGGAGCGCAGAGGTATATGAGAGAGGGGGGGGGAGTGAGCTAGGAGCAGGGCAATGAAATGGCGGGGGACAGGGCGACATGGAGGCGATTTGTTTGTGGCCATCCCTTACGGGAATAAGGCTTCTGGCAATAGATAGATAGATAGATAGCCTCGGCAACATAGGTCCGTATCAGCGTCGGTGAAGGAGGCTCCCTGGCTCCTCTTCCTTAGCGATTTATGTTTGGATATGACTAGTTAATATCCTTTTGCACGTTATCTGTGCCGAGTATGGCGATATTAGAATGATTTATGCAACACGGACATGGAGAACAAGTGGTAATTATTAAAATAAGTTGCATAGGAAAAGATTTTAGGGAGCTTCCTTAGCCGATGAGAATACTGGCCATGATCTTGCACCCGTATTCTCGTTCGTTAAGGAAACTTCTTAACACCTTTTCCTAAGTAATTTATTTTCTTTACTATACCTTACTGCCCTCCCCTGCGCCATATAATTCCTTCCAATAATACCATACGCTGCATAGATAGCGTACAAAATTGTATAAACCGGCCATATTAAAAAATAAATAGCTAAGGAAGGGGTGTTAGGGAGCATCTTTAACTGAGAAGAGTGTGATCCTTCATTATCCCCGTAAGATGTTATATAAAGAGATAGCCATGAACTAATGTGTCTTGGCTCATACACGCCGTCATTTACGCTGCATCCTTAACCCCTGCACTGCTAGGGCTAAAGTTACCTATTGTGCTGTAACCAAGTGAATATGAGTTTATGCGGCAGACAGAGAGAGAGAGAGAGAGAGAGAGTGAGAGAGAGAGAGAGAGAGAGAGATCGTACGCATGTAACTGACTCATTAATATTATGTTCATCAGTGTTAACATTATTCACACTCAGTTAGACGTTTATTCGGATTAACATTATGTTCATCAGTGTTAACATTATTCGCAATCAATTAGACGTTTATTCGGATTAACATTATGTTCATCAGTGTTAACATTATTCACAATCAATTAGACGTTTATTCGGATACTTGGGAATCGATTTTGTTTGTTACTACGCAGATTATTCCTGTCACTGTTACCCATTCCTCCTCCTCCTCCTCCTGATCATCATCATCATTATCAGCAGCAGCAGCAGCAGCAGCAGCAGCAGTAGCAGCAGCAGCAAGAACCAAAATAAACCAGTGGTTCTTTATTTCTAATGAAGGCTGTTGATAACTTACCTACATTGCTTTATTTTTATTTATTTTTTTCATTTCATCTTACTCCCAGTTTAAGCCAAGTCAAAATATTATATTTTGGTTCAACTCTGCGAATCACACAACCACTTCATGTGCGACTACTTGGTCAGTTAGCATGTGCTACTGTTTCGATGGTCAGTGCTCTTATGAGCTCTCTTGCATTTGCCACCCATATTGGCGGGCATGCATCTCTGAGCTACACGCTTTCATCCTTTCTCTATCCTAGTCTTTAATGCAGGAGATAAAAGGCATTTTCCGTTGTTCATGCACATAGCATGTCGTCAGTGGAACTGTTTTTTTGTTGTTTTTTCAGTATCTCAAGGTGAACGGGTGCTGATTTTGGCTTCCACTGTTATTACTTCTTTGGTTTGAAGGCTTTCTGTTATGCTACGTGTTCAGAGTCCAACTTCATGTTTTCTGGACACGAACAAATGATCTGGGGTTCCCTTCAAGGCTGGGTCCAGAGCATGCAACTAGAGGAACAGGGCATAAAAACTTGGTCAACCAACCTTACACATATATTACTATATAGACACACAATGCTTAACACATATAATGTACAGATTAAATACGCAATACACAACAGGAGGACTCAGGTTGGGCCGCTGGTGACTGGGCTGTTACAGGTGTTGTCCAGGTGTGGGAGGGGTCCCATCAGGTGTGCCTTCCCTCAGCAGGCACAGGACCACCGTCAGGGGCCAGGTCGTCCGAGGTGGGCTGCTGGGCAGTGTCAAGGGAGGCCTTCCCCAGTGGGGCTATGGTAAGTAGGTCGGCCCTCGGGACTGGGGCTCAACAGGGCAAGAAGGCGCACTTCCCTGCACCTGCTGCTAGAGGAGGACTGCTCGTCAGTGGGACTAGGGAGGTCGCGCCCTTAAGTCCTGGGAGCACCCCTAGCTGACTGAGGGCTGTGGTCTCACTCGGGTGTGGCCACTGGCAGGGGCTGCCTGCAGCGTCTCTTCCCTCAGGAGTCCGACAGTGAGGGGTGACGTAGGGGCGCTAGCTGTAGGGAGCAGATCCCCAGACTCACTATGATGCCACTCCAGATCTCCTTCAGTTGCAACTCCGCCAGGAGGCTGGCTCCGTGTAGAGAGCGAGAAGGGTGTCTCGCTCGGCCTCTGGATGGGCGAGGCAATCAAGTGACGTCCTCTGTGAGGGGCGTCACAGGGGTAGCAGACGAGGGATGTATGGTGGCCAATCCCTTCCCTACGCGCACAGTGGTCATTGCCGTAGTTCCACTTACCCCTGGGACAGCAGGTGAAGGGCGTATGGTGGGCGACCCTTCCCCAGCGCGAACGGTGGTCGTCGCTGCAGTTCTGCCCTTCTCTGAGATTGCAGCTGAGAGACGTACAGTGGCCGATCTCTCCCTGGCGCGGACGGTGGCCGTCGCCTAGTTGCTGCTCCCAGTGGAGGTTGCAGGTGAAGTGCATAAGGTGGCCAACCATTCCCCGGCGTGGACGGTGGCTGTCGCCACGGTCCTGCAGGGGGTAGTAGCAGAGAAGCGAACAATGGCTGACTTCTCCCCGACACGGACGTTGGCTGTCGTCGCGGTGCTACCTGGGACTGTAGGAGTACAAGTCCCACCCCGATCCTGGCGAGAGCTTCGTTTCGTTCGTTCAGAGATTT
Organism: Coenobita brevimanus; assembly: GCF_032717465.1. Classification (NCBI taxonomy): domain Eukaryota; kingdom Metazoa; phylum Arthropoda; class Malacostraca; order Decapoda; family Coenobitidae; genus Coenobita; species Coenobita brevimanus. The sequence goes on along the minus strand of NC_136959.1, from coordinate 36,498,903 downwards.
CCTGCACATATAGTCTGGCGGAGAGTAGTGCACCAGAGCGGCGTACCTTTCGTTGGGTCTGTTGAGGGGAAGAGAGGCACATGGTGGCAGGGGATATAGGACCGTCTGGCCCGGGCCCTCTACACATTCTATGCGCCTCCCCGTGATCTCTCCTTGGGATGGGTGTTTCGCCACCCTGTCCGTGGTCCCTCCTCGGGGTGGGTGTTTCGTCAACCTGTCCGCGGCCTCCCCTTAGGGTAGGTATTTCACTTTCAACATCTTTTTTTTTTTTTTTTTTTTTTTAAGCAAGGGGAAAATGTACCCTGCTGTGTGGTGCACCATTAAATTTCCACTTCCCTGGTGACAGCTTTGGCATTCCGCAGTCTCCTGTGCACGGGGGTGCCACTCCACCACATTAACCCACAACAACCATTACTTCCATTCACTGTCGTAAAGAATATCGCAGGAGCAACTCCGCCATGTCAGTCACCAGAGGTAATTCCAATACTGCTTCCTCACACTCCAAATGCCAAACGAAGGTCGACTGTGACTACTGAATTGTTAATGAATCTGACACATGTTTTTTTTTTTCTGACATGAACACTTCCTAGGATTAAGTGCCTAAACAACATGAATAATTATTGTCTGACTGACACTGTGATTGATAATCCTAGCAGATCAGGAGAAAACCTGAAAAACTTGATATTTCTCTTCAGACCGTAAAGGATAACTTTTTCACGTTTTGTGGCGGTTATTAAATCACGGCAGAGTTCTGTACACACACACACACACACACACACACACACACACACACACACACACACACACACACACACACACAAGCGCGCACGCATACACAGACGCATAAGCTAGCGCATTTCCCCAAATACAAACATGAACACGCTTGCATCACACTTATCGCACTGTTGCTCAATGTCATACTAACGGAAGAACTGTATGTAGCACTGCGTTTAGTGTGCTGGTCGGTTGAGTGGAATGGTAGGATGTATATGAAATCAAGTACCTAAAGTACATTCGTTTTCATTTAATGTTTTGACTACCTGTGAATCAATTCAATCTCTTGTCCAAGTGTTTAAAAATTCTCTCTGTTCAGTAGAACCACAATCATTCCCTCTCAGTCTGTAGTCTGATGTTGCAATGCGAGACTTATCCTCAGGGTCCTCCTTTCCATTAACTGGTTCATATTGAGTAATAGCACAGCACAAGTAATTCGGTTGTAAGCAAGACAATAAATTGGTTATAAGACAAAACAAGGATATATGACAAATTTTTTATATCTTTTTGTAAAGATAGTTATGAGGCAAGAGGCCAGTAGAATAAATAGTAGATAGAAGAAACCATCTCCCATACACCTCATCCCGTCGGCCGTCAGCAAGCACACATATCAAACTCTTCCTGGTGTCAGTAATAGCGTGGCGGGAGTTTGTCTTATGTTGGAGTTCTGAAAAGAATTTAAATTTGTAAACAACGTCTGAAGTTATACAGCTATTACCTTGTCGAGATGACATCTGGTCCTGACATCTGAGGAGGAAGTACCGCATATTTATCTTGCACTCACCTAGTTTCGGCAATCACGAAATAAATTCTGTATTCAATTTCATGCCACACTTGGGCGTACCCTGTCCGAAATTGTACAGAATAGATAGTTGCCTAAATATAGGCATTTTAAATATTTAGGGTCACATATTGCTGTGGATGGAAGAATAGATGCAGAAGTGAAGTTTAGAATAAATGAAGTAGGAAAGGTGCTGGGAGGAATGAAAAAGGTGTTTAGATGTTGTTAGCTTAGAATGGATGTAAAGAGAAGGCTGTATGAGGGTGTTGTGGTACCGACTGCGTTATATGGGACTGAAACATGGAATATGGGTGAAGCAGAGAGGAAAAGTTTGAATGTAATGGAGATGAGGTGTCTAAGGAGTATGTGTGGAGTGACGCGTATGGATCGAGTGCGAAATGATGAAGTGCGAAGGAGAACTGGAGTTGTTCGGGAGATGGCTGGTAGAGTTGAGCAGAGGGTGTTGCGATGGTTTGGGCATATGGAGAGAATGGATAATGAGCGATTGGTGAAAAAGATAACTAGATCTGATGTGAGAGGTGTAAGGCTGAGAGGGAGACCACGAATAGGATGGATGGACAGTGTGAAGAGAGCGCTGGATGTGAGAGGGATATCTGTTGAGCAAGGAAGAGTGGCTGTGCGTGACAGAAATAAATGGAGAGAAATTGTGGATGAATAAATGATGACGCAGCCCTGAGGGGATATTCTCCCGCATTTGGTCTGATCAGCTAGTCAGGTCAGTGCGGGTAAGGGGATGGGTCTATTATGATGTGGCAGGGGTAAACCAGCTCTGCTGTCGGTCCCTGCCGCGGGTGTAACTGATTGTACAGCACAGTTGACCCTTGTGCGGTGTAGTGCGGTGAGGATCTGTCCCTTCTCCCCTTTGGGGCTAATATGCGAATGAATGTGTTTGAATGGATGAGTAAATGGGGAGTGTGTCGTCCTGTCTCGCCTATCTCCCTTTCCTTGGGGGAAGCAGCCTAGGTATATAGATAGATAGAAAAGAAAAAAATAATTTGATAAACCTTTCTGTCCATGATGGGCGTGACGCAGACTCACATACAGGTAGAACATTTTTGGTATATCATGATGAATGTTAAGAAAATGAAATATGAAATCAGAATCTGTTTTTTTTTTTTTTTTTTTTTAAGATATTATTGTGGATCCGTTCTCATACTAAGATGTTCGTAGTTTGACAGATTTGAAGATATTTGAAGTCGTAGGGCAATAATGGTAAGGTTAATCGTTTTGTAACATAATGGAAGTTACGTAGAAGAAGGAGTCATTAAAATTAATGGAAAAAAAAGTATATAATCTATCTTTCATTCTGCTGTTGCATTCAGGTACTAGCTACTAATAATTCATTGTATTGCATTTACATATATAACCATGCGCAACTACTGCTTGATATGAACCGTATGCTAAAGGATCGACCTTGGAATAATCTCGAGTTTTGGCATCTGCCATTGGTTATAGAGCAGCGGAAAGGCGAGGACTTTAAGCCATAATGCTCTAGAGACTGAGATCTCGCATGTGATCAGAGCATCTTAACAACATTTTATTTCAAGACTAATTATCAGTTTTTAGTTCATACACAAAAACACTCGTTTTTAGCTGACCAACCCATTACTGAATTCTATACTTCGTTGTACCACCTCGTTTTGTATGGCTTATCTTTTCCTACGAACATGGTGCACTATCTGTGGTGCGTTTGTGTGTGTGTGTGTGTGTGTGTGTGTGTGTGTTTAGCTTAGATCTCTCAAAATAAAACATACGGCAAACTATAACTATTCATTTTCAAAACAAGCCTCGAATTTCCTAGACATCTGATCTGTCGAGCGGTCAGTCGAGAAATCAGTCGAACAGCTTCCGCGTTATTTATATAAAGCAATCAGACAGATAAATCACCAAACACAGAAATTATTCAGCGAAACGAAAGTTTGTTAGAGTCATTACTAACACAACCACACTAGGATCTGTTGTTTTGTGTGGCGATTAGATGTGAACAGAAAGATTATTGTGGTTCTCTTATGAATGGCGTGGCAGAACTGTGTCTGTGTACCTAAAATTTGACAGAGTGACATCCTCGTGCACTGAAGACTGGGAAATGTCAAAGCTGTCACCAGGATAAAGTTATGCAATACACGGAATAGCTGAGTGCAGTTCTGCTATGTATTAGAAAGACCCAAAAGTCGAGAACCTACGAAGCTAATAAAATAACAAAAGAAATGTATAACAGTCATGTTCGCTCTCATCTTGCATATTGCTCACCCATGTGGAATGGATGTGGATACGTTGCACTAAAACAGCTAGACAAAATTCAGAACAAAGCTGTTGGAATTATCTGTTACCCTGCTAATATAAACAAACTACCTCCAGCACAAATAAGAAGGAATGTTGCCTCCCTTGCATTGTTTTACAGATACTTTTATGGCAAATGCTTAAACGAAGTTGCGTCCATTGTGCCACCTCTCCATGCCTTTCCTCGTGCTACACTGGCATCTGGTAGGGCTCATGACTGGAATGTCACACAGCCATATTGCAGAACTTCATCCTATCAGAATACTTTTATTCCCCGAACTGCATCTCTCTGTAACTCGCTTCCCCGGAGTTCTTTCCCCCCAGATTTCAACCTACAGCTGTTTAAGTCCAACTGTTACAGATATTTTATGAAGGGAGGATGCCAGTAATCTGCTGTATGGATTTTTTTTTTTAATTAATTTGTTTTTCTTTCTTCTGTTCTGTTATTTAAAAAAATCAAAACCTATTCACCTCAAGATGCCCTGATACTATGCCTTTAAAGCTGCAAGTCATATGCAGGAAAAAAAATAAGTAAGAATATTCCAGTTATATATACAAACGAGTAAAAGCAACATTCAGTTCTCCATTAGAGATCTAGATAAAAATACGGTGAGACTGTTTAGTTAGATGGGTGTTATGTGCACACCGATATGGTGAAGCGATACAGGACTAGAATTCAGGGAAACAATAAAAAGACTGGAGGTTGCAGTAATTTTGCTGATCCCTCAGTCGCAAGCGTATTCACAGATGTTGGAGCTATTCTCATGTTCATGTGGCTGAAGCCGGGAATAAATACTGTGTAAATGAGGTATGAATAATACAATTGTCATTACTGACAATATAGAACGGACGACGATTATGATGATTTTGATTATCACTGGCGCGAATAACATGGGCTGTAACAAACAAGATACATACCTAACTTTAGACCTACGAAAGGAGTTCTAAAAATTTTTAATGCTGTTCATCTAAGTGATGATTCTGAAATCGAACAATGTATATTCATTCTCTCTCTCTCTCTCTCTCTCTCTCTCTCTCTCTCTCCTTCCCGTATGAAATCAAGAAAATTCTTTAGTTGTTTCACCACAGATAAAGGTCTGTAAAGATTATTTTAAAGAACACTTTGACTGCGTCGTATTCCTCTTTGCCGAGTAAAATAATCTTGATGTAGTTAAGAATACGGTAGCTAAGTTAAACCATGGCAACGAAAGGGTTAAGAGCAGATAAGCAGTAACAGCATGTGCAAACAGTAATGCAAGAATAACTCCCTTAATCCATGTCTTGCACCAATTCTTATAGTTCATTATGGTCTACCCTTTGCACTCTCAGTTCTGCTGCACCACTTTCTTGATTTCGGTACTCCTGTTACACCCAAATTTCACACCCATTCATTATGTGGACACAGTTATACCCTCGTTAGATGTCCTTGAAAACATATTATAGCGTGTAATTTTGTACTCGTACGCTGCAGAAACATTATATACTGAACATTCAAAGCTACCTATCCGCCATATCAGTGCCATCACAAAGAATAAGGTGTGCAGAGTTGTCAAAACGTATGAGTGGAAAAAGTATATGCTAAAGAGGAGCGCCAGACAATAAATAAATAAACAGAATAAATAAATAAATAAATGAAATAAAGGTCAAGTGCTGAAGAGAAACAACTGCTGACATCCACTGTCCTAGAGTGTCCAGTGAGTAAGCTCCTGGTCATATGTCATTATCTCACGAATGACGCTTGTTACATACCCAAAAAAGCACGGACAAAAATTAAGGCGCAGGTTCTGGTAACCGTCGAACAGTCTGGGTGAGGAAAGAGAGAGAGAGAGAGAGAGAGAGAGAGAGAGAGCTTCCTTGCATAGTATGCTGCCTAATTATAATAGAAGGAGTAAGGATGAATTTTACTTACGAAAACTGATTCAGACAGCACACAGTACCGAGTTATTCCATCTCCAAGGAAGTGCTGCTCTAAAGTTTTGTGCATTTCCGCTGTTCAAATGCAGCGGTTTACCTGGTAACCTCCCACCAACCTAGGTGCATGCCAGTGACCATTTTAAAGCCAAGATGTACATGTAGAGGTTCCCTGGTCTGCTACGTCATCTAGCAGGCGTTCAGATCCTTTGAATTATTACTAACATATGCATTATACTGTACCATAGCTTGCAACAGAAAACTAACCTGACGAAGATACTGTAGTCAGGATTATGTGCTTTTATTTATTTATTTATTTATTTTTGTTTCTATTCGAGGTCAGAAGGTGGGAGAAGAGAGCTTGTGATAATTCTTAGTAAAATATATGAAAGGAAAAAAAGGTGAGTAAGGGGAGGAAAATAACACGGAAAGAATGTGAACACAGAGAGGAAGAAACTAAAACAAGAACAAGAGAGAGAGAGAGAGAGAGAGAGAGAGAGAGAGAGAGAGAGAGAGAGAGAGGATAAATAAAAAGAATCAGCTGTACATATAGAAGTGAGAAATAACCTGCATGACTTGGAATGATTTAGAACTTGGTGAAGGGTAAGATGGTTAAAGGGTTTTTACTTTATTTAAACATGAAAATAACACGACGAATCATGAGAAGTTAGGACAATACAAGCAAAAGTGAGAAACAAAGAATTCTTCTTCCCTTCAGTCCCCCAGCTTCTCTTCCTTCCAGTCTCCCACACACACCCCTCTATTACCACTCTCTCTCTCTCTAGTGGCCTAAGGAAACAAAAATACATACAGCAGGGCTACGGGGGTGTGAGGTAAGAAAGATCATGCTCCCGGGTCAAACGAGTGGGAGTCTTGTGATGCCAGAGGGGATGGGTGAGGCATACCGAGGTTGAAAGGTTTGGAGAGAGAGAGAGAGAGAGAGAGAGAGAGAGAGAGAGAGAGTGCGTCATGTAGCGTGAGAAAGGATTATAGAAACTGAGAAAAGCAATGGAGACAGAGGTGAAGAGGTTGGAAGTCTTTTTCAGGCAGGTGCAGAATAACCCTGGTGGTAGCACAAGATTTAGCAGTAAAACATGGATGTTTAATAATCAAGCAGTGAAAATAGTCGCCTTTGTCCTTATATTTTGGAGCATTTAAAATAGAAATGAAGAAGATGTATTTATCTCAGATTGTTGTGATGCACATTTTACCCAATTTGGTGAAGAATGAAAGAAAATACTCTCCATATGGGTAGTAAAAATTTCCACAATAAAAAAAAAAAATACTGAGGGCTCAATCCTTCTGCCTTAACGTACGGAAAAAAAAAAAAAAAAAAAACAGGCAAGCAAGATCACCCATGATAAACAAAGTGATTCAACGAAACCGAGGTGGGTGGATGCTAAATACAATTGGCAAGCCTGATGTCGTGATGAAGTTCGGACACAATAATTCTACCCCCGTTATGCCCTACAGATAATTAAATACAGTATGTACAAACACTGGCCCACACGCCCCTATCATATCAAGAGAAATTGTTTGATTCATTTTTTCAGATTGGAGGTTTATTACTGCCAAGTAATTAATTCAGCCCAACAATTATACGCCCTGCTCATGATTAATCACTGATGGAGAAGGGGAATGCTGCGTGGAGGCTGGTTAATAATTTCGTCCGTTGTAATTAATTAATTTTGACTGAAATTAATAAAGTAATTAAGGATTCTATAATGACGAGGCGAGGATGTTGTTGTGATGGGATCTGAGGCAGTCTATCTGACAAATGATCAGAATTCTTTGGGAACGGGCGAGGATGGCTTGGTGGTGAGGTTAGATGTGAGGCTCAGTAATAAAGTGATGGAAGATGGTTTGTGTGGAATGGTGAGGGGCTGAAAGAGGTGTTGAATTAGGGAGTAAGATGAAGGAGGAAATACTGTGATGGAGTAATAACAGTGTGAAAAAGGTAGTGAGCGAGGTCACTGAGAAGAGTGGGAAACTGTGTTGGACAAACGTAATGTAAGAAAGGAGAATGTGGTAGAGTAAATGGAAAATAAATGTGGTGAGACTTGGGAGAGTCTTGATGAAGGATCTGATGTGGCGAAAGAATGAATGGCAGGAAAGTGAGCTTGTATTGGAGATGTTAGGGGAAAAAATATATGATCTAAAAGTATGGTGAACGTATGATATATGGTGAAAGAACGAACCGTGGAGAGGAGTGTGGTGAAGGGTGAGATAGTGTGGCGAAGAGTGGTGGTGAAGGGTGAGGTAGTGTGATGAAGGGTTAGGTAGTGTGGTGAGGGGTGAGGTAGCGCGGTGAGTGATGAGGTGGTGTGGTGAAGGGTGAAGGAGTGTGGCCAAGAGTGAGGTAATGTGATGAAAAAGTGATGGAGTGTGGTGAAGGGTGAGGCAGTGTGGTGAAGAGTGAGGGGGTGAAGTGAGGAATATGGGGGAGTGGTGAAAACTACTGGGATTTGGTGGAGAGAGAGAGAGAGAGAGAGAGAGAGAGAGAGAGAGAGGTGAAGGGTGAGGGAGTGTTGTGAATGAGGTGATGAGGCTGAGGACAACAGGGTATGATGAAGGGTGAGGGAGTGTGGTGAATAAGGGGATGTGGTGAAGAGTGAAAGGGAGTGGTGAAGAGTGAGGGGAGTGAATGAGGGGGTGTGGTGGTGGCTGAAGGGATGTGGTGGAGGGTGAAGGGGTGTGGTGAAGGGTGAGGGGGTGTGGTGAAGGGTGAAGGGGTGTGGTGGAGGGTGAGGGAGTATGGTGAAGGGAGAGGAGGAGTGGTGAAGGGTGAGGGGATGAGGTGAAGGGTTAAGGGTTGTGGTGAAGGGTGAAAGGGTGTGGTGAAGGGTGAGGGAGTACGGTGAAGGGTGAGTGGGATGAATGAGGGGGTGTGGTGAAGGGTGAGAGGGTGTGGTGAAGGGTGAGCGGGGTGTGGTGAAGGGTGAGTGGGTGTGGTGATGCATTAGGGAGAATTGTGTACGGTGAGGGATGTGGTGAGGCATTACAGTTGTACTGTACGGGTGTAGTGTGTAATGACGGGTACAAGATATGGTGTGATGAAGTGTGGTAGAGGGAAGGGAAGGGTGGGGGGGGGTAGGAGGATAATGATGATGGTCGAGGGTGGCAGAGTATGTGGCCAATAAGTGAAAGGAGTGAACTAGAAATCGCTCAGGGTAAATGTAAAGATGAAGAATGAAAAGGGAAATATACAGAAAAATGAGGAAAGTGATGCTAGATGAGGGACGAGGAAAGAAGAATGATACAAGACAAAGAAAAGGAAGGAAGACGCTGTTGAAAAAGAGACAAAATGGAGAAAGAAGAATGTGAAAAGGTTGTGGAAAAAACGAAAAATTTGAGAGAGAGAGAGAGAGAGAGAGAGAGAGAGAATGCTAATGTTGAGGATATATGAAAAATGAAAGAACTAAACAGCGAAAGACTGGCGAGTCAAAATACCGAACAAAGACTGTCGCAGAGGACATATCTTTTGCCTGTGGATGCGGACAAAATTACGAAGCAGCCGACCGAAAAAGCAGAAGAAACTCCGTTGTGTTAGTGTATGAGGGTTGAAGAAAAATGGAAGCAGAATCGATAACCCTGCGACAAAGAAAGAAAAGACGAGTAACTTGATTAGCTTCTAGTATGATAACATGTTCCATGTTGATTAACTTTTGGATACCTCCCTCCCTCCCTCTCTCTCTCTCTCTCTCTCTCTGGAAATCTGTAGTCACACGTCGCCTGGTCTGATGCTTCATGGAAGAGCAATAATACTATTGGAGGCAGTTACTGAAGGAAAACAGTAATAATTAAGAAATGTTGTTACTTAAAGAATGTAAGTACTTTTGATAAGTGCTAAAGAAAAGTAGTTGCTTAGGGAAGGTAGTTACGAGAATGAGGCATTTACTTGAGGAAGGTAACGATTTAAAAGAGCTGTTTATGCTGTTTACTTAAATTAGGTAGTGACTTAGTCAGGTAATAGTTAAAATTTACTTAAATAGATTCATAAGATCGGTAATTACTAAAAACAGGTTGTTACTTATGAGGTAATCCGTTAGAGGCGGTTATTTAACTCAGCGGCTATAACTGACTCTCTGGTGTATAAACTCAAACTGTTAAAGTCTGTTTGCTTGACCTGTGCATCTGAGATGTATGGGACAAGTAGGGTGTGTTTGATTCGTGGCTGCTGATTGGCCGCCGATGATGTCACTGAAGTGAATGCAGGCATGTACTATAGTGCAACATGCGTACGTAGGTGTAGGCTACACAGTGGGTGCATGCAATGCAACGTGCGGAAGTGGATGTACCCCGTGGGTGGATAATTTACTTCAAACGTCACTCATCGTTTTATAAAACTTTATAATCAAGTTTATTTTTCTTTGATAACAGTAAATTTTTAAAACTCATTTTGACCTCTATAGCTTCGGAAGTTATTTCATATTTAAACTGGCTGCTTCTATTGCAGGCAATTTAAAATTATAAATGTGTATATTAATATAACAAGACCTGAAGATTTACACCATTTGCTGCCAATCAGCAGCCGTGAATCAAACACATCCTACTCGCCCCATACATCTCAGCTGCACAGGTCAAACAGCTTCGGTAAATATAGTTGGAGTAGAGTTTTTCCGTCAACTAGAGCGTTGATGAACCGTTAAGCGTTTACTTAGCAAGCAGTTACTTAGAACTAGAAGACATTTTTTCGAAAGAGTGGAGTTATATATCGTTTTTATTACTCCGTAAAATAAAGTAAATCTTCCATCTGTAGTAGAAAATTGTCAGAAGAGTATGGGTAAAAGAACATACGTGGCCAGCAACTACCCCTAAAAATAGCCAACTTGGTGGCGAGAAAACCTCAGCTTTGGTAACACTGCTTAATGTGACCTACAATGATCCGTTTCGTGGCGTTATCTTGCGGCCACTTTTGGAACTACCATTTAACGATGCCATTTCTTGAGAGAAGAACATCTTTAATCTCCATTTGCCACGGTGGAGCTTGGAGGATTGCGAAATGGGATGAACATTCTTGAAAAATGAAGATGAATTTTTTTTATTCATTCTGTGAGAAGACTGAGAACTCTTACAGATGTTCGATTTCGGCCTATCTGTTGCCTCCACTCGACAAATATTTCCCAGTATCTCTTATTGCGGGGTTTTGCAGGCGAAAGATCATTAATAAATATAAGTAACTGAATGTATTTGCTGTTTTATAACACTGGGGGGGCTGAAAGAAAGGTTCAGGAATAATTTTTAAGATATTAGAAGTGTTAAAGTTAAGAAGCATCTGGCAATAATCTCTCCCAGAGAACCCGACTAGCGCACCCGGGTCTTTCCATGGCCCAGTGCCACTCGCCAGCTCAGTTAGCGCTCTGACTTCGAGAGTAGAGGTGTGTGCGCCTGGTTCTCCTTATCCTTTCTCCGGCGTTGGTGCCAGTTCCTCGATTTTTAGATCTTGTATGAGTACGAGAAAGTGACGAAAACGAAAATTGTTGGACATGTCAAAATAAGTGTAAGAAGAAGTTAACGAGAGTTGTTTTGAGAATATACGCGATGATTAATAACGAATTTTGTGCTGGAAAGAAATATTGATGTTCTGAAGTGTTTCGTCAAGGAAGCTGGAACTTATTCAGATTCCTAATCGGCTTTACCTGCTTTTTAAGGAAAACAAAACTAATTTGTCGTGCTTTTGAGATTTTAAGTTCGTCGCTGTATTATATATAAGGGTAGTTATGAAACTTAAATATGATTCATGAGTTACGATTAGAGTCTCTGAGCGACTAAACACAAAGAGGTGCATATTCCTTGTCTGAACATTCGTGAACCAAGGTTTACGATAATATTCATGGACTGGTGATTCTTAATTGATTTCTTCCGTCATATTACAGAATCAGGGAATGCAGTACGTTTTTGATGGAAAAAGTTTGAGTTATTGATACTGCAAAAATGTAAATATTGTAAGCACATGGCTTTATATGTTTACTCAGGGCAAAAGTGATTTCGAGGGTTTACGCAAAACTGAATATATCGAGAAACATATCCTAAAGGAAAATGTAATTCTTTGAATATTTTGAATTCCTATCAAAAAATAATTAAACACTTCAAATACCGACAGCAAAATATGTAAGTGTGAATAATAAAAGTAACTTAATGCGTCGAATGGAACTTTCCAGGGAAAGTTAGGTTTCGGATGTTTGCGATTATGATTTACGTAAGGGAAAAAGGCCACGTCATTAGTTTCCAGTGCCGCTTTACCTGTTTTGTTAAGGAATGCTATTTTTTGGTATGTGATTATAGTGTGAGCAAAACGTTAGGGAAGTATGCTTTTTTAATCTACCGGTACTGTTATAGCTATCGTGTTGTATCATATGTGTCTGTTTTAATCGGTATACAAAAGTACAAATTGAAAAGTCTGCTTATGCTTCCCCTAAGTTATCTCATGTTTAAGTGGACTCCAGAACGCATTTTGGTGAGGGTAAAGAGATATTTCTGTTACACAAAAATACTTAAGGTATATTACTCAATTCCTGTAAGCACATAGTTTACATGTTTACGTAGGGGAAAGCGGGGGAGGGGGGAAAATTTCGAGAGTATGCAAAATTGAAAACATAGCGGAACATAATACTTGACCTAATTCGCCCTGTCACATCTGTGAATGAGGGGCTGTATTGATCGTGATGATGATGTACACTGAAGAAAAGGCAGCATCATAGCAGTTGTCCTTAATTTATATTATGCTTGCGTTGTAAGGGAAACTAGAAGTGTGTGTGTGTGTGTGTGTGTGTGTGTGTGTGTGTGTGTGTGTGTGTGTGTGTGTGTGTGTGTGTCCTTTAGTGAAGTATACGGCAAGTAAAATATTATAACATCCTAAAGCGAAATGTAATTTATGGAATATTTTTAATACTTATAAAGTACCTAGGGAAACCCTTTAAATAATTACCGTTAACTACTAAAGGAAACTTTGAGTCAGGAAAATACAAATGTCGTGCGGAGCTTATAAAGCAAATCGTCTTCATGTTACTCCTGAGTTAATTGTGGTACAGTTGAAATATTAAACATGTATGAGAACCTTGTTCCATATTTGAACAGTATTGGAAAGTCTGACGAAGAAACATTAGCTAATTGATATTTATTACACAGGTATTCAGCCGTTTTACATAGTTTTTTTTTGTTTTTGTTTTTGTTTTTTGGTGGCAGTTTAAGTATCGTATGAATTGCTTAAAGTATGTGTTGTAAGGAACTTAATATTGCACATAGCTTGGCGCATCAACCACCTGAGTTAGGATTGTAGTGATGATGATGGTTCATGGAAAGTGAGGGTCTAATATATTTACCTGTTTGTTTTTCTATGAAGTAGAGCATACTTTTTAATGTTAAAAGATACCGTAGCCTAACAGGAAAGTTAATGGATTGTGTCGTAAGGAAACTACCGTCTCTGATATTTTATGATTATGACATTTTCTTTGAGTACTTAAGCTGTTTAAGACAGAACACTTCATACTTAGTGAGTGTTTGAGTTAACTACTAAAAAAACGTTGTCAGAAGGACGTAGCTAAATGACAAGACGCTCGCCATTAACTAACTCGATGTTGTGTTGTCCGCAGGTGACTCTACAACGAGTGACAAGCATAGTGATTTTCTGTAACTCAAGAAATCATTAACAATTTGTGTGGTACACCAGATAATGCTTATTGATCTAGTGTGTAATGGAACTCCATTCAGATTAGCCAAGGCCTGAAAGGGTAAATTACATCCGAGGCACGGTTGGGGTTCAGTGCCCCCATAATGCTGCAGAGTGGCTGGGTTATCTCGCTTAAGTTCGCGACAGAACAGCGTAGTCCCAGGCCTCTGCGATTCTATATGGGGCATAAGTAGTTGATGGTAATAAATTCCTAATGGAAAAGTGTAGCTACTTACTCGATTCCTGAAATAAGTGTGGTGAATGTGAATAAGCACATTCAACAAGTAAGCTGTGAAAGCCTAGGGACAATTTTAAATTTACGAATAGCTACACGTAAACGTTACTACTACGGATCCTCATCCTCATCCTCCACATGATCCAGGCTTCTTCCCACATGCTGATGGTCTAAGGTAGGGGTGTGGTAAAGAAACTGCCAAAGGAAAATATTTAGTTCCATGAATTCAGTGGGATAATTTTCAGTTTATTCATGCTACCTCCAGATGAGATGATTCAGTTTTGAACAGACTTTTTGTTAACGTATGGAAATCAAACATAGCGAAAACGTTCGGGAAAAAAGGACACCGTGATACTG
>NC_136959.1:36369875-36479875 GCF_032717465.1 Coenobita brevimanus | reverse complement strand
TCTGTAGCTTATTTCACGTAGCTCAGTAAAAGAATAAGACAATACTACGACTGTAAATACGTTCTTTCCATAGCACTTCACTAGTACCTTATTCTAACCTTAAAATATTGCTGCAGATCAGCAGTAAGGAGAGATGGGAATTTAGGCCGTATTAAAGGAAAAAGATGATAGAGTCTACATGAGCTAACACAGATCAGTATATTCAGCAAAGAGCGAGTCAGAGGAACCTGAGTAATATTAGACTTTACATACCGTACTCTAACTCTTAACACTTTTGTAACTGTGAGTTAGGGTTGGGACAATAATTATAATGATGCAGACGATGATTTATGAAACGATAAGAAGGTATGTATTTGATGTTTTCAGGCACTTTAGGTAAACTCTGACGGAAATCTGTTGCCTATCCGTGCTTAAGTTAGCGCTTGTGACTTCATGTACTTGTTACCGAATATATAAGTACTGTAGTAAGGACCTTAATCGGTTTTACGAAGGAATCATTCCAAGCACCCTTAATACGGTAACCTACTTTGAATTTTATTCCTACGTTATCCAGACGATTTTAGTCGACTTATGGGAGACACCTTGTGATGTGAGCATTAGGAAATGCTCATTAAGGTTATTGCTGTTTAACACCTACATTTCGAAAGGGTGCTCTGGAGCGGAATAAAATTGCCAGAAGATTCTCATATGATAAGCTACCAAGATTATACGGTAGTAAAACAGATATCATTGCATTGTAGGTAGTAGGTATGGGTTTTTGAAAACAAAGGATTTCATTTAATAGTATATTTACAGATAGATGTGTAGCTGCTTCGTGATTGGGGAAAAAAAAAATGAGGCCTGCCCAAGGGGGGAATCACACCAGCCACGAGCTGATATTTAGCGCGACTCGGAATATGACCTCGGCCTTGACCTACGTTCACCATTTTCGAACTCGTTGGCGATTTTCATCCCTACTACAAACCTGTAAAATTTTGTGATATCTTGAGTGATTGCAAAGTTATCATGGTAACAGACACTCAGACCTTGACCTACTTTAACCGATTCTGAACCTCTAGGACATCCTCATCCCTACTACACACCTGTAAAATTTTATGATGATGTATTGAGCGGTTGCGAAGTTATCGTGGTAACAGACACACAGACAGACAAGCCAATTGAAAACAATACTCGTAGGAAATTTTAATCCCTACTACACATCTGTAAAATTTTGTGTTGATATCTTGAGTGGTTGCAACGTTATTGTGGTAACAAACACACACACCTTGACCTACTTTCAGCAGTTTCGAACTCGTGATCGATTTTTCGCTACTGCACACCTGTAAAAGTTTTTGATGATATCTTAAGTGTTTGCAAAGTTATGCTCACACACACACACACACACACACACACACACACACACACACACACACACACACACACACACACACACAAATTGAAAACAATACCTCGCTATCGATGCTGGTAAAGACTACTCATTTGATTTTCTAACTCTACCACCATCTGGCGAAGAGAAACCAGACTACTTTCACATTACATTTTTATCATCACTACAAGAATACACTCCAAACCACAGCGATTACACACCAGTTACACAAACGGCAAGAAAGCAGAGTGGTCATAGAGTGGGCATAATTCACCAAAGAAACAGAACATCACTTCATCATACGGTACCAGCATGCCAGGCACATTATGAAATTCAGCAGCACTGTATTCACTGCAGAACAACACCATATTCCACGAAACAAGAAACTGCAGCCTAAACTTTACGCTGGTGATTCTTCGCCTCATAAAACAATGGAACTCACTCAAATATAACTCCCTTCTAACACACACACAGACACACACACATATGACATCATCACAAATGCTCCAATGAATAAACAATAAAAGTGAGAACAATTAATACGAAGGATATAAAACGCTGAAACCCCTTTGTAACAGCACTCAGTCACTCCGATGACCCATCGCGTTTCTACAAAATACATAACAGCATCAGTAAATCACAAACAAGCACCTCCCAGACACATATCGTCATCACTTCGGGCACCAAACACATTCTTTCTTATAAAGAACACGCAGACTCTTGGACCACTATGCAGACCTAACTCGCACCAATATGCGCTAAGTCAGAAAAGCAATTTCTCGACATGGGCAGTCCTTTCCACTCAACCACAACGTAACCCCCTTCACTCACAAACAAACACATCATGTTAGCAAGAAGAAGACAAAGAAAAAGAAGAAATCTACAAGAACAGGAACAACCTAAACCTGAAATTCTTTTAACCACACAGTATCTAGGCCTGCACAAACATTAGTGTCTACTCATATGGTCTTTCTAACATTCCAGATGTCTACAACCATAGAAAATTCATCGCAGTGCTTAAACCAAAGAAGGCCCCAGCACATCCCTCTTTGTACAGACCACATAACACTACTTAGCATGCCATCCAAACATGATTGCCTAAGTCTGAACAAAACCACACACTGTATCCCCCTTGCCCCCTCACAACATGACTGAAGAGCACTAGCTACCCTCCACTAACACCTTACTAACCAGCCTCACACAACAGGCATCTGACAGTATTATAATAAATCTCCAAGACCCACACAGCATACACTTCTTAGAATAAGTCACTTGTAAAAGCTTTTAGTTATGCCCAGTCCAAACTAATTACCTTACTATCCAACATAAACATTTAGAACAACAGTGAACGCTGCCTTACCAGCTACCTATTTGGTAGACAAGCAAATGGTAAAGTCCAGGACAAGTCACAACAAACATGACTCTTCCCCCTAGCGATGCCGTATGTGAGATTATTACTTTAACTTCATGTCGCAGATGCAGCCAATATACTTCAGACATGGGTTGAGGACAGTAGGCTGATGATCACTCCAGCCAAATTCACTACCACACTCACCAGCAGCAGTTAACATTAGCATAGGTATGACACACACCTAATTATTTTAACAGTGATGTACTTATGCCAAACAGTACATCCGGTACCGTAAGACCCTCGTCGTGACATATGACAATATATTCACCATCAAAGGCCACATATACTCGTATACATTACACCAAGAGGTGACGAACACCCAGACTCGGGGCACATACTGGAACAGTGTTTTGGCAACAATAAGAAGCACTTTTCTTACTCTATAAACACGATATCATTTCATTGAAGTCCTATACCTCCGTGACATAGGACCCTCATCCTATCAAACACCCACTTCAACAGTTTGCAGACCATACTGAACAACCCTCTGTTCATCATCACTGGCTGCACAAGAACCACTCTCACACCTCACTTACACTTAGAAACAAAGGTCCACCCTGTTATCTTCATGTGAGATGTTTTCACTTAAAAGTGGCAGCCCTAGTCATTTCATGACAGAGCCACTTAACAGACCCAGGTACGTAATACAATCGCCAAACAAACATCACCAGACCCATCCAGCGGCATCCCATTTCCAGATATTCCAACAATTAGAATATGAAGGAACGCTTATTTACTGATTTCTAGTGAACGACAAAACGATACCCTGATCAGAACACTGTACTGCAACCCGTCCCCAACAGTATCATTAGAGTTGACTAAAAATCACCTACCTAGCCTTATATTAGGACATCACTCAGCCCTCTCCACTTACCAGCTTAAGTATGGGTTAGGCTGAACCACCGATGACACATGCCACAATTGTTGAATGTCAGAAAAAAAAAACTCATTAACATATTGCCAATATGCCGGGAAACGAACCCGAAACTCTCAGGTGTGAGCCAGGCAGCATACCACTACATCATGAGCAGGAAAAAGTTATCTCACATGGTCACAATCTTGTAACCAATGTTCCTCCGACTCCCAGCTGTGAGCCCGAGAGGATGTAGTGGTATGCAGCCTGGCTCATCCCTGAGAGTCTCCAGTTCGATTCCCAGCATACTGGCAATAAGTTAGATAATTTTTCCTGTGTATAGTACAGGTTTCTCCCTTCATTCTGGCTTGCCATAAGTGCTTGCGATAGATTAAATGCATCTACTTGCCCGAGTGCCAAAGGTCTGTCTCATCCTCTCGGCCTCACAGTTGGGAGTCGGAGGAACATTGGTTACAACATTGTGACTGCGTGAAATAGCTTTTATTTGGTCGTGGTGTAGTGGTATGCTGCCTGGCTCACACCTGAGAGTACTGGGTTCGATTCCTGCCATGTTGGCAATATGTTAGAGGACTTTTTTTCTGCGTACAGTACAGGTTTCTCCTTTCTGGCTTGCCGTAAGTGCTTGGGATAGATTAACTGCATCTACTTGACTGAGTGCCAGGAATTTGTCTTATCCTCTCGGGCTCGCAGTTGAGAGTTGGAGGAACATTGGTTACATGATTGTGACAATGTGTGAGAACTTTCACCAGGTCATGGTATAGTGGTATGCTGCCTGGGTTCATTTCTCGGCATATAGGCAAGATGTTAGATTATTTTTCCTGTGTGCAGTGCAAGTTTCTTCCTCCAGGTCAACACAGCACAACACACGTAGGCACATACCACACGAAGACTCACAGCATCGGCGGTGTAGGGAACCTATGGGACGACGCATGACTCACTCTCTGGTGAATAAAATTGTCTGATAATAGCTGGAATAAAAATCATAGTTATTCCCATCATAAAACAATTTTAACTTCTACTATAAATTAGTCTCTGTGTGGATTTTAGTACTCGTTACTGCTGAGAGTTTTAGAAATCGAACGAAATGCAATACGTTCCTTTACATGAATAAAGTTACCTGCATTTTGCCTGATTATACTAATCAAGTACATCCATGGCAAGGAAAGGGATGGCGTAATATTACAGGATGTTCTGTACTAAGTTTGATGGTCGCATACAGGTATTGTTATTTTCACATCTCACTTAGGGGAAGGGGTGGCTGAATCGGGAGACAGGTGGCTTGCATTCCCAGTGGACCCAGGTTCGAATCCCAGCCGAGGCAGGGAGTAGTGTAAAGATCTTATTTTCATAAAACAAACTTTACTGATTTACTAGACGACCTGCTGACATGTAAAAATACCCCCGCTAATACCAATGCACCAGTCCTGTATAAGACAGTCTTAGCATGTACAGTGGGCAAACTTGCCACCTAGCTGCGAGAGGTGGGTAACGGGTGCTGGCAACAGTGTATCTGTTTGTTCGTGTGTACATGCTCCACGAAAGTGCGGATCATTACCTCTGTTCGTCCGTAGTGAACCTCGGTCAGAGTCAGAGTTCATCCCATAGATGGATGGGTACGGAGTTTGATGGGGAGATAAATGTCTCAGGAGTAAGGCGGCTCCCCCTGTTCATTTTGAACTGTAAGATTACTGGTAACTGAAATCTCACGGGTGGCTACATCATGTCAGTCGACTCATGACTAGCTGACTCGAGGCAGTATTTTGCCTCAACGAACGAGTTTCAACCTCCGACATCTACAGTTTCTATCTCCTCTACTTACTTTAAATTAATAAGACCAGTGACTAATACTGGCGAAATGCAAAACAATCAGCCAGACACCGGTATCTATTATTCTACTGTAAGGGCCGGTCACACGATGGTTCTTCCCCCCAATATTCAGCAGAAAATTTTTAGCCATGGGTTTATCATGTAATAATGAAAAACAATATGTTTATATATATGTAATACCGGTATATGTAAAGATGAGTTTTCTATATATTATTTTACTTATTGTTTTCAATACTCGCATTATCCAATACTTTCAAGAAGTTCCCTTGAAATTCTATCGGCTAAAAATTGCCAACTGAATATTGGAATGAACTCTAAGGTTCATTAAGGAAGACGAGAGTTTATGATTCGAACTTTCGTTGCGCATGTACACACGAACAGATACACTGTTGCCAGCACCCATTACCCACCTCTCGCGGCTAGGTAGCCTAGGTGGAAAGTTTGGCAACTGTACATTACATGGACGATGGGTGCAAAAGCCGAAGTGGTGACCTGTGGAAGTGTATGCCATATATTAGGACTACTGGGCCTTGGGAATAGGCTGTGAAGAGTGTGCCTAGAGTCTGACATATAAAAAAAGGATAATTCTGAATTACTGTATTTTATTCGGCTGACAGTATGTCAAAGCAACCAGAGAGAGTTAATATACTGTGTTGAAAATGTTTAGTTAAGAAAAGCAGTATTGATTTTACTGTTTGTGAGACTTCAAGCGTACCTCCACATGTTAATGAATATGGCATGTAAGTTAATCACTGAATAAGATGTCAGATCATCTTATGACTTACTCCTGGCCTAACAAAAAGGGTTTACATAAAATCTAGAGGAATGGTATACCTAGTGGAGTCTGTGAGTTGAAAATAAAAAGGTTTTAGTGTGAATCTTTAGGAAAGTACGTACTGGACAGATTAACCAATAATTTGTAACATACCTGTACAAAGGACGGTGCTCAGATTGGAACGTACCATTGTAGAGACCATTTAAATTTGAATTTCCTGTCTTTAGAATGTCGATGGCTGTTACGGCTAAGTATTGTAGATAGTGACCTGGAAACTCATATATCAATTCTTCATTATATCCCTTTTCATTTGATATCCTTAACTCATATCAGGCTGCTTCTTTGTAAGATAGTTTAGCCTACCTTCCATGAGTTGTTGTTTTATAACCTATGGAACTTGTATCTTAAAATAATAAGTGTGTGGTAATCATAGGGGCATATGTTTTCTTAGTGTAACAGGAAAAGTGCATCGTAGGGTACACATTGAACGAGTCAGAGGATATAACTGAAGAATTCGTTGGAGAGGAACAGGGAGGTTATAAGAAGGGAAAAGGTTGTGTAGATTAGATATTCATAATTAGTTCTTTAGTGGTAAAGTTTCTAGGGAAGGGAAAGAAGTTATAGGCTATGTGGCCTTCATGAATTATGAAAAAGCATATGACAGTGGATAGACAAAGAATGTGAAATATATTAAGAATATATGGAGTAAATGTAAAGCTAATGAATGCTGTGAAGAGTATGTATGAGGTAGGGCTGTGGTGTGTGTGGATGGTGAACTGAGTGAAATTTTCTGTCTGAAAGTTGGATTGAAACAGGTATGTGTCATGTCTCCATGATTGTTTAATCTACATATGGATGGAGTTCTACAAGAGATACTAATTAGGGCACTGGATGTTGCAGCTGCCCTAATCAGAGAGGGCAGCGTTTAGAAACTTTCCCTTCTGTTGTTTGCAGATGATACTGCATTGTTAAGTTAATGAGTTTGGGAGAGAGTGTAAGAAATGGAATTTAAAGGGAAGGGTAAAGTTATGGTCTTCGAGAGAAATGAAGTCACTGAATGTAGTAAGGCTGGATGGTGAGGAAAGGGAAAATATGAGTGCATTTAAGTACTTGAGTAATGTGACGAGTAGGGATGGAAGTTTCAGTGATGAAGTGCTGGTTCTTTGAAAGCAGTAATAAGAAATAGGGAAGTGAGCATGGAAGTAAAAAAGGCCTTGCGTGATTAGTATTGTGATACCAACCCTAACATAAGGAAGCGAAGCTTGGGCCCTGTTGGAAGGACACAAGTCAAGAGGAAGTGATTTAGCTATTTGAGAGGAGCACGTGGAGTTGTAAAGACAGACTGGCAAATGAGGAAGTGAAGGAGGATTGTGATGAGGATGTTGATGTGATAGAAAGCGTTAGGACAAATAAACTAAGGTGGTTTGAACATGTGGAGAGATGGAGAGTGAGAGACTAATGAGGAGAGTGTGTGAGGTGTAGTGAAGGAAAGAGTAGGGGAGACCGAGGACGAGTTGGAAGGAGGAGAGAGTTGAGGGGTACCGTATGAGAGAAGGGTGTGTGAATTGTGAGGAGGGTAGCGTAACGGCACGTGACAGGGCGACATGCAGGCGATTTGTTTGGGGCCACCCTTTAAACGGGATTAAGGCTTTTATATATATATATATATATATATATATATATATATATATATATATATATATATATATATATATATATATATATATATATATATATATATATATATATATATATATATATATATATATATAGCCTAGGTAGAATAGAAGCTAAGATTATAACAACACATCTGATTAATAAAGTTAAAAATGTAATAAATGATAGAATAATCATTGTTTTTCCTAGGAGTTTCTAGTCCTTGTGATTGGAAGTCACATAGGACCCCTATACTAGATTATTAAAAAAAAAAAAAAAAATTCTAAAAGATCAAATGTCCTTGATAAGAGCTTAAATCTTAAGCATTCTGCCATTTTAGAATGAGGTGGCCTAAATTTGAAGGTATTAAACTGTAAATCTAAAGGTGAGTTTAAATTACTCCTTCATTAAATCTTCAAGGCTTAAACGATTCTTGCTTTTATTGAAAGCTTTGAAGGCTTTTAGAGTAACTTAAAACCTTATGGACGTGAATAAACGTGTAAATATATGGTAAGGAATGTCACCTTATCTTAGAAGATCAAAACTCGTGCTTGTACGCTGACATATGTTAAATCTCAGTCAATACTCACATTTTTATATTTACAATCTACCGTCTTAACAATTCCACTATGAGATTTTAATGCAACGATGGTTTTTCTCAACAAATAAAGATATTGGAACTTATTATCTATATCTATCTATATCTATATCTATCTATGTCTATCTATATAATATTTTTATAATATTTTTAATACAATCGTACCTGATTAGTTAGACACATGAGCTGGATTGAATTTGCATATCTGCTGTATGTTAAGAGGAATACTGGACAAACACACTCATTCTTCAGTTGTATTTAGCGATTTAATAATTTCTTACATTTTATGCCAGTGAGCGATGAGAACCCCATTTCACACAAATATGAGGCAGAAAACTGCAGATTTCCCCCCGCTATGTGTGGGTATTCGTCCTCGGTGCGAATCCAAATAGTTTTAAGTGAAACATCCACATACTTTGGTTTTTGAGTGCTGTCATTGGGTCTGTTATCTCCACTTCCTCACTGCGACTAGCCTATGCGGAAGTTGTTGGCAGTTTGACAGTTCATGAATGAATGAATGAATGAATTTATCAGCCAATTGGAACTTTCAATACACATTTGGGAAACAGTGCTCAGTGCTTTTATCTAGACTTGCAAAGTTCTCAGGTAGGCTATAAGTGGTGCAAAGTCTTTGTTATTTGTACCAGTATTTGAATCATATTGATGGTACCTTCATTCACTTTAACCTCTCCCTCCGGCAGATGTTGTCGTGAGCGCTCCCCCCAGCCGGGCATTCCCGACAAAAATCTGCAAAATAGTCTATTTTTAAACCTTCATATCTCAGTTAATACTTAACCAAATAAAACAAACAAGGTCTCATATTAATCACCAATCCTTCGACTTCAAGCTGATTGCATCAGATGGTCTGTGAAGTGTGTGTAGGGAGAGTGAATGAGTGGGGATTTTTTTTTTTTTTTTTTTTTTTTTTTTTGCCGGTGTCTATGCGTGGCAGAGGTTCAGTGACACAACAAAGGCTTACACTAGCCCAGCACAATAATAACATTTAGATAACACTTCCAGACGACCGAAATTCTCTACAAATATTTACGTGAATATTTTTCCATAATCGGTCATACCTGGTGCTGGTAGGCCGGTAACCATAGCAATGACTTTAAAGGCAGGGTGCCTGCTCGCCTCCACCACAGTCCTCCACAACCACCCCACCTTACAGACAGACAGACTCTCTCTCTCTCTCTCTCTGTCTCTCTCTCTCTCTCTCTCTCTCTATCTCTATCTCTATCTCTCTCTCTCTCTCTCTCACACACACACACACACACACACACACACACACACACACACACACACACACACAGATGTATGTTTGGTTTACATTGTTGCTCTATTTTGCCAGCACTGAGCGAGTAGAAGCTTGGGTATTACAATTACAAGAAATAATACTATTATTACTACTGCTACAACTACAACTACCACTACTACAACTACTACCGATACTAATACTACAACTACTACTATTACTACAACAACCACAACTACAACTACTATTACTACCACACCTACTACACATACTACCACTACTACTACCACTGCAAGTACTACGGCAAAAAAAAAAAAATATTGTGAACAAAGTAGCGGTAGTTCTTTACGTACTGGCATAATGGGAAATATCATTATGACTTTCTCTTTCCTGTGATTTGTACTTTATTATCAAACGATAAATGTATAAACATATATTATCAATATAAAATAAGGTAACGACTTCATAAATAAACATATAAACATATAAATGTACACAGAGCAGCAAAATCATTTTTTCTAATTACACAAAAAACAACATACAGTATGTACAAAACTGACTTAGGCATAGTACACAGACGGCTTACGGACAGATAGACTCTCTCTCTCTCTCTCTCTCTCTCTCTCTCTCCACACACACACACACACACACACACACACACACACACACACACACACACACACACACACACATGTACACACAGAAATGTATGTTTGCCTTGCACTGACACTCCATTCTGGCACCACTGTGCGACTAGAAGTCTGGGTATTACAGCTACTACAAATACTATTAGTATTACTACTACTACTACTACAACTACCACTATTACAACTACTACATTACCACTACTACACTACCACTACTACAACTACCATCACTACAACTACTACCATTACTGCTACAAATAATACCACTACTACTACAACTACTGTGACTACTATTACTACTACAACTACTATTACTACTGCCACTACTACTACTACTAATACCACTATTACTACTACTACCACTACTACTACTACTACTACCACCACCACTACATAAAACCTAAAAATAAAAACGTGAACAAAACAGTTACCGGTATATACGTAGTTCATAATCGAAAATACTGTATATTGCGCTATAACAATTTTTACCTGTGATTTAGACTTTTTCATCATAATAAATATACACATACGAAAATTTACAGTAAAAAAATAAGGCACTAATTTCATCATGAAAAACTTTCTGCTTCCATTATTCACGTAGACAGAGCGGTGACGTGAGTTTCCTCCTCCCTCCCTCCACCCCGCTACATTTTCCAATATAATTTTTTTCCTGTGATTTGTACTTTTTCATCTTAACAAACATACACACATGGAAACTTTCAATAAAAAACAAGGCACTGATTTCATCATGAAACAAACTTTCTGCTTCTATTATTCATGTAAATAGAGATGGGTGGTGTGAGGATCGAAACAACTTGTTTCCTCCTTCCTTCTCCCTCCCTCCTCAACCTCCTCCCTTTCTCCATTCCTTACCTCCTCTTCCATCTCCTCATCCTTTCCAATGTCCCCCTCTCCAGGATCATCAATATCCTCTGAACCATTCCCAACATGGGAAATAGCAGATTGACGTACAGGGGGAAATGATGTGTACACAGTGGAGTCACGTCCTCCACCCTCCTAATACGATGCTAAAATATCGACACTCATTATGGCATTTGCTTTCCTGAGAGGAAGAGTCACTTTCTCCAGTCACAATTGGCGATAACATTACCTCGAGTTCTCCCCCTATCGCACTGTCACTAAGGCCTTTTCTTTTCTGGCCTTTGGACTTCACTGGAATTGAAATCAGCTGCTGTGGCGCTCAGCCAAGGATCTGGACACAGGGAAAACTTTTTCCATAGGTCTATCCATTATGGAGGTATGTAGGTGACTGGAGCATGACTCAGATGCATGCAGGAGGGTTGCCAGTGGCTGCGTGTGGTGGACATAACCCGCAAAATATTCAAACAATGCCGCAAAACGGTAGATCATATATACATGCACCCCAGATGGCCCCGGGAGGACATGCAAACATGTCACCAGGACGGGATGGGTTAACATTCTAGAGAGTCATTTTTTTTTTCTGTTAAAGCCTTCATTTTTTTATGCAGAAGGTGGCAAATTTTCATTTCTCCCTTGCAAGACAATATTGGCCTTGTTCAGATGTTCAGAATCTACCAAGTAATAAAACCTGACACACCATATTTCATCAGCTAGTAATTCACAAAATTTAAGTTTCTCTTCAGAAGAAAAGAAGGTATGCGTTCCTCCTTCAATTCATGCACTCAAGACAAGACCTTTCCTCTTGATAACTATCTAATTTGTGTGTGGAGGACAAGGGCAACATGAGAAGACTCCATTTCTTCACAAACAGGGTAAACAATCGCGACTTTACTCCTCTGTTTTTGAAACCCTTTACCATACTTGAAATATCATTGAGAACAGATTCAATTCTTATCCCAGAGTTTTGACCACCAGTACAAAAAACACTGTGTTATAATCAAGTCAGCATTCTTTTTTTTTTTTTTTTTTTTCACAAATGATACAAAACTATTTAGTGACCTACCATTGAAAGAGTGTGCAAATTCCTGCACATTATTTCCATGGCAAACCAATGCTTTGAAAGTGGTCACTCACTCGAAATGCAACATACCATAATTATATTCAGTAATTTGATGCAAGGTGTTAAGTAGGCTATTTGTTTTTTCATAAAGATGGTCTGTCAGCAGTCAAATATTAAGTTGCCTACATTAACAAGAACTTGTCATTCATGATTAGTCACCTTAAATAAGGAGAAACAACAATTTGCAACAGTTTGATTGCACAGATGTACATCTTCAGCAAAGGCAGCACACTAAGGATATAACGGTGGCACACAGGTATGCCACGGCACACTGTATGGGAATCACTGCTGTTGATGCAAATATCTACGAAATATTGATGAACGTAGCATGAATGGCTAGTGTTATTTATTTGCTTCACAGCAACTCAGCAGTCAGAAGAGAACTTCCATGCAGATATTGTCGCTGTCTTTACTCCACAGGTGATTCTTGAAGGACGCTAAAGTGGAACGGGAAAGGGGACTTTGCTGGCCACCGCATCTGACACATTCAGTGAATGCTTCCATTCTGCCATAGTTGACCAAATCATTCCTCACCAGTCGAAATTAGAGTAACAGGTTACAATTCATTTTTGTTTCACACAATATATGTCAAACTACAATGAAATATGCATACAAACTTGGCACAGTACAGTGTTAATTGATGTGAATATCAAGAACAAGGAAAATATTATGCATCATTATTAAGCTATACAATATACAATGCTAATGATAAAAGAAATAGAGAAATATAACTGAGCATATGGAAAGTCAGCATCTTTGTGTTCAGTGTCCATTAACACACCCTGGAGGTCAGGTGTCTTTACGTACCGGGCGTTTGTTTACATTCTTACGGTACATAACCATGAGATGTGGGCCAAATTTTAGGGAATACGCTCATAAAGAAAAAAACATGTATTTTACGACCGCTAAATATATCGGTATTTTGACTGATAAGAAAAAGAAGTTATCAGACGTAAAAAGGGCTAAATTTCACACCTCAGAAATTCAGTAGGACGCGAAAGAAAACCAATTTCGATGAATAAAAGAAAAAAACTGTAATTTCCCCTTTGCCCTGTAGTGCAGATATTGTATATATATATATATATATATATATATATATATATATATATATATACAGTGTGTGTGTGTGTGCGTGTGTGTGTGTGTGTGTGTGTGTGTTTTCAAAGAGAGAGAGAGAGAGAGAGAGAGATTAGATTTTTTGGGGGGGGGGCAGAAAATGCAAGCATTTTGTAGATCTAATAATTGGAAGGAAAATGTGACTCGCCAGTAAGCCAAAAAAAAAAAAAAAAAAAAAAAAAATTTTAATTATTTTACTTTTTTTTGGGATTTAGCCAAAAGGGGTCTGTTTTCATGACAGAACGTAAAGTACAACTCTTCATGAAGACGATAAAGCAAACTGGATCAGCATATGCCACAAAGATTAAGAATAAGTAAGGTTTATATAAATATACTCCTAAGCACGTTGGCCAAATATTTTGGTGTGTTAGTGATGTATATATACCCAATATTCCCCTTTATTTTGTACCCATACCCTTGCATTTTGAAATATGGACACGAATATAGTACTGATGAGAAGAAAAAATCATGAGCATGACAATGCACCAATTACTTCAAACAAACCCAATGGTTTTTATGTACATCATAAAGAAAATTACCCAAATTACCGGCGTCAAAATTTATATATATATATATATATATATATATATATATATATATATATATATATGTATACATATATATACCGGTATATACCGGGTATATATATATATATATATATATATATATATATATATATATATATATATATGGTAGGTGGGGGCGCTCACCATCCTCTCACTCGATGTACTGCTGCTCTCGGGTGTCTGCCATTTCCTCTCCATCCTTCATTCCTTCCTTTCTCTTCTGTCTTTCCTTCATTCTTTCCTTGTCCTTCTGCCTACGGGTGACTTTACACTCCCTCTTTTATCTTTCTTTCTTTCATTCTTTCCCCTTCCTTCAGCCTGTGAGTGACTCTGCACTGAGTGACAAGCCAAATGGTTTCCTGTACACCAGGAAAGCATTTACTATGCTGGGTGGTAACCATATAACCAGATTTTGGAGCCTGGTGGTTTTAGTGGGTAATTATTGTGCTC
The DNA here is from genome assembly GCF_032717465.1 of Coenobita brevimanus. NCBI lineage: Eukaryota > Metazoa > Arthropoda > Malacostraca > Decapoda > Coenobitidae > Coenobita > Coenobita brevimanus. Next base: position 36,465,332 of record NC_136959.1, on the reverse strand, counting down.
CAATCGGATTGAGCCGGTGAAGGTTTATATCCAAGGAATGGTTGGGGTTGATTGCTCATGTAATACCACTCAGGGATGAGTGAGGCTGGTCACTCATCTTTATTGTCGGGACCAACTGCCTAGCCCCGGGCTCCTACGCTCCTCATGGGGCAGTGTAGGATTGGATGATGGATATATATATATATATATATATATATATATATATATATATATATATATATATATATATATGCGCCATTTCAGGCTATTACGTCCCCGTCCCACACTGCCACAGGCTCCAACTGCAGTAGTACAGTATAGGAAGGACTTTACCCAGTGAGTTATTCTTCTGGTCAGCCGTTAATTGTACAGTACACAAGATCAGCTGAGGCGTTGTAAATAAACACTGGCTTCTTCTTAAGTTCACTGTCTTTATTATCCAAGAAATTCCACTTAATGCTTTCCAACTTCACTTCACTGTTCTCACAAGCACTGGAGCTATACAAACTTTATTAACATCTTTTACACTTAATGTCTGACAACACTTCACTGTTATTACACAAGTACCGAAAATATACAAACTGCACTGACACTGCACTACACTCTAACTGAAATGAAAAACCAACCGATTCGTTCTAGTCTCTTATCCATCCTTTTATAAGCCTGCATTGTTTGAGACTGATCTACTTCACAGGTCTGGTGTAATCTAGACAGGGAGCACAGTTACCAACTCAGAGACAACCAAAACATGCAAGAGTGGTGAATGTTTTTGGCGTATCCGGTAGAGCCAGGATTCCGGGGGCTTGAATGATGGGTGAATTGAAGTGTGGCCTATTTGGATATGGAAAGTTTTTGCTGTCTGGACATTGCTACTCCTCACCCTGCCCTTGGGTGGGAAAGGTGGTCTGGATGATGATGATGATGACGAACAAGCAATCACATAACTATAATATTATAAAGAAAAAGCATAAAAAAATTAATGCATAACTTACGAAACAACTACGCTCACAAACAGCAGGCAAACGGGCAACTCTGACTCATACCAGAAACTACGGTAAACGTCGAGAAACATTGAGAAGCTCCTCCGCTGCCTTACTGGCAAATCTCGCTTACTGACAAGGCATTTCGGTTATGACAAATTTTCACAAAAACTGTTTGATATCATTACAAAACCACAAAGGACAATTTTGAACCAAACGATGTAATTATATACGGTAATCAGTAGACCCGGAAAAAAAAAATGGACATGAAATGAGTTGCGATGGAAGGTTGGTATTATGTGGTTACAATGTTGGTGTGGTTGTGGTGATGATGGTGTGGTAATATTGTGTAGCTAGTGGTTTGGTGTTGTCGTATAGTAAGAGTTTGGTGGTGTAATGGTGATGCTGAGGTGTGGTGTGGTATTTAGTGTAATGGTGTTGTTGAGGTGAGGTATTGTACTTAGTCTGTACTGAATATTCTTGCTGCTATAATCATGGATTTCTTTTCTTGGTTGACTAACATGGTACAATCATCCCACACCTTCCCTCTTAAAACCCCTAAATTTTTCCCACTTTCTACCAGAACCATTTGAATAAAATTGAGACAGTAAAAGAACATATATTCAAAACCACACTGTGTGTATATATATATATATATATATATATATATATATATATATATATATATATATCATCATGCGTCTCAGTGTCCACTGCAAGTCCGGCCTATCTCGACTGAAGTGGGAACGATACAGCCAATATATCTCTACCAAGTGGCTTAGGCAATCTGGTAGAGATTGTATGTAGGGTGAGAAGTGCTTGTAAGTGTAATTGTAGCACTGGGGTGGCTTTGAATATGTGTGTAGTCTGTAAACAAAGTGTAATCGGCCCGTGCAAGCCGACTGGGTGTAAGCATACTTTATAGTATGTGACACTGGTTCAACCACAGCACCCCTTTTGTCCGCCAATGCAGTTCGTGGCCTGAAGAACGCTCCCAAAGTTTGTTACCCTGGCGGGACGCGAACCCTCGTTCTTCTGTGTACGAAAACGCACACTTTACCACTGAGGCTCTCTCTCTCTCTCTCTCTCTCTCTCTCTCTCTCTCTCTCTCTCTCTCTCTCTATATATATATATATATATATATATATATATATATATATATATATATATATATGGTATGCTTTCTGCATTGCATCGCTGAGTAATAGTTCTACCATATTTATGACACTTTTTGGTTGCATTTGTGTTTAAGCAACTCTCATACTATAATGTTACTGAAAAGAGAGGGGGAAAAATGTAGGGATAAGGTTATTATGTCCTTTTATATCCTCGACTTGTTCCAGTTGTTGGCGCACTGCCATCCTTACATCTTCCTACATTTTATATGTTTCTATACTTCTTTCACTGATTAAAAAGGGTCTCTGTGTTAGATGGTTGTGAATGTTCTATAAGTTATGCACCTTATCAATGCGTCATATTAGTGAAGGGGTTAAGGAAAGCTCTAATTCACTTTCATTCGAAAAAAATAAACAGATAAATAAAATGGTGAAAACAAGAAGGATTACATGGAGAGATGAACAGCCACTCCTTACTGTCGGTGTACGACTCGTATTTGACCCATCAGTGTGACCTTGACCTGAGACATTGTTCTTTTGCTGCCTTCATACCCTAAACCAAATTTGATTCAAATCGAATTTAATCTTTGGAATTAGAAGGCAGGAACTTTGACCTTATTTTGTGGCCTCTACCATTGACTGATTGGTCTTACAGGCCAATTATATCATTTTACCCTTTGTTGATCATCTAGCACTCCATCAGAAATCTTAGATTTAGTGTAAGATCAAAACAGCAAAGATGACCTTTTTGGACCAGTTGTATAAAGGATCATACCCTGTGGGAAATGATTTCCTTAAATAAGAAGCCATATTAGACCTAGGCCGCTCTAAGAAAGAGGAGAAATTAGAAAGAGTATGGAGAAATCAGGGTATAAACAAACTGTGTTCGAGAATTTTATTGTTATATTTATCTGCTTGAGGATTGGAAGCATGTTTTTCTTTTTTTTTTTTTTTTACATAACGGTTTAGGTTTAGGGCTAGATATTATTAAAGATGTAAAAGTTGAGTTCTATAGTGGCGAAGTGTTTTCTTTGTTGAGGGTTACTGTTACATCGGAGTCATATTCTCATGTAGTGTATATTGCACTAATTGTAGTGGAATGCTAGCTGCCGGGGGTCGGAAGTTAGAAAGGTCTTATAATTTTTCTCATTTTATCTTCGTTGACATTGCTTTACCTTTCATATTTAATATCTGCTGGTTCAGGAGGCAGGATGGAGTGAGGGAGAAGAGGGACAGGGAGGGGAGGATAGTTTGTTACGATAGGAAATTACTATGACCATGAAAGCATTATTTAATACTGCCACCAACAGCCATTACCAGTCAGTAGGCTATTCATGATGACTGAAAAAAATACCATGTGTTAGCAACACAAAAGATAAACATACAGGAATAATGAGTACAGGAAAAACCAGTACCGTATGCAAAAATGCAATGAGCCAGTGTCGTGAAACCATTATTTTGCCATTTCATTTACTAACTTGACTTAGACGAGTGATTAGAAAAGCATTTCTGTAAACAAATTACCGGTATCTTCATTGTCAAGTAATTCATGAAAATAATGGAAGCTGTTCCAATGCTGTACATTTTGTCAATTTTTTAAAGCATCACTTCAGGAGGCGAAGGGGAAGACAGGATGAAGCAGCTCCTGTGAGAAGAGTGGAGAAATTGCAAGATAGTGAGAAAAGGACAGAGTATAAGAGCATAGTGGAAGAAAGATTGGGAAGGTATGAGCTAGAGCAGATGGAAGGGGTGGAAGACGTATGTAAGATATTCACGGAAGAGATAAGCGCAGCGTGTGAGGCGGTTTGTGGAGTGAGGAGGAGATGCAAGGGTGTGCAAGGGACAGCATGGTGGAATGAGGTGAAACGAGCTGTGGAACAAAAGAAGAAGGCATATGGTGAATGGTTGGCGAGTAGAGGTAGGGGAGAAGATGAGAGAGAGAAGAGAGAGGTATATGTGAGCAGGAGAAGGGAGGTTAAGAGACTGGTGAAGGAGAGTAAGAAGAAAGTGGATGAAGAGTTTGGGAGGAATCTGAGTGTGAAATGGAGGGAGAGTAAGAAATTGTTTTGGAAGGAGATAAAGAAAGTAAGGCAGTGTGAAAGGGGAAATAGTAGGGGAGTGAAAGATAGGAATAATAGATTGTTGGTGGAGAAGAGAGAGAAAGTGAGGAGATGGAAGGAGCACTTTGAGGATTTGTTGAATGTAGAGAGTGAGAACAGTGTGAGTATAAGTGGTTGGGGAATGGCTGGGAGAAGAAGAGATGAGAGGAGGGAGGAAGAGATCAGTAGGTCGGAAGTAGTGGAAGCGATGAAGAAGATTAAGTTGGGAAAGGCCCCAGGAATTGATGGAGTGTGTGGTGAAATGCTTAGGTATGGGGGTGAGATTGTTGTGGAGTGGATATGGAAGTTGTGTAGATTGGCTTGGGAAGAGGGAAGGGTTCCAGAGGACTGGAAATCAGGTATAATTGTTCCTCTGTACAAAGGAAAAGGAGAGAGAAGTATGTGGTAACCATAGGGGTATTTGCCTTCTTAGTGTGACTGGTAAAATATATGGTAGAATACTCATTGATAGGGTTAGGCATATGACAGAGGAGCTAGTTGGAGAAGAACAAGGGGGATTTAGGAAGGGAAAAGGGTGTGTAGACCAGATATTTGTTCTAAGATGTTTAGTGGAGAAGTATCTAGAGAAGGGAAGGAAAGTGTATGCTGCCTTCATGGACTTGGAGAAAGCTTATGACAGAATAGATAGGCAAGGTATGTGGAAGGTATTAAGAATATATGGAGTGGAGGGGAAATTGTTGAGTGCTGTGAAGAGTATGTATAAGGGAGCTAGGGCTATGGTGCGAGTGGATGGTGAGCTGAGTGAGTTCTTTGATCTCAGTGTGGGACTGAAACAGGGGTGTGTAATGTCTCCATGGCTGTTTAATATATATATGGATGGGGTTGTAAAGGAGGTTCAAGGTAGGGCAGTGGATGTGGGGGTGGCCTAATGAATGAGGGTGAGATTTGGAAGCTTCCGGTGTTGCTGTTTGCTGATGATACAGTATTGTTGAGTGAAGATGAATGGGAGTTGCAAGGTTTGGTGAATGAATTTGGGACAGTGTGTAGGAGGAGGAAGCTGAAAGTTAATGTAAACAAAAGTAAAGTTATGGTGTTTGAGAGGAATGAAGTCACAGAGTGTGCAGTGAGGTTGGATGGTGAGGATATGGAGAATGTGAGTGCATTCAAGTACTTGGGTAGTGTGATGAGTAAGGATGGAACTTTGGGGGATGAAGTAAATGAAAGGGTACAGCAGGGAAGGAAGGTTGTTGGTACACTGAAAGCAGTGATGAGAAATAGGGAGGTGAGTATGGAAGTTAAGAAGTCACTGCATGATGGTATTGTGATCCCTACCCTGACGTATGGAAGCGAGGCGTGGACCTTGCAAGAAGGGAACAAATCAAGAGTGAGAGCAGTGGAAATGAGTTACTTGAGAGGAGCATGTGGAGTGACGTGGAGGGACAGGTTGACGAATGAAGAAGTGAAGGAACGTTGTGGGGTAGATGTGGATGTGGTTGAAAAGATTAGGAGAAATACACTGAGGTGGTTTGGACATGTGGAGAGGATGGAGAATGAAAGACTGACTAAGAGGGTGTATGTAGGTGAGGTGGAGGGAGGGAGAGGGAGGGGTAGACCGAGGATGAGGTGGAGGGATGGAGTTGAGAGGTATATGAGGGAGGGGGGGGTGAGTTGGGGGGAGGGGAGTCAAATGGTGGGTGACAGAGTGACTTGGAGGCGTTTTGTCTGCGGCCACCCTTTGCGGGATTAGGGCGTCGGGCTATAGATAGATAGATAGATAGATCACTTCAGCCCATTTCGTAAATAGCGTCCATCTTGGACGCCATCTTAAATTACTCAAAATGCTCAAGGGTGACAAGAGGGCACCCGGCAGTGCCATAATCTACACATTCTTAGCTTTCAAATAACACGAACAACAAAAGTATAAACAACATTAAAAAGTACTCCCTAAAATCTTGATTTGGCTGCCAGACTAAATACATTGTTCATTTTAAAACCAGTAATTCTCTCTCTCTCTCTCTCTCTCTCTCTCTCTCTCTCTCCAGCTAAAAAAATCCATAATGTAGCTCTCTACATCACACGTCCTTTACCGGTACCAGATTCCAAACTTTTACTGTGATCACGAGGCTTGCATCTCTTGTCAGTGCGTAAGAAGATTTAAAACACTTGTATCATTTCGAAAATACAGTGTGTGGTAGCAACTTCAGATTAACCCGTCACATCCCGAGGTTTTGCACACCCCCGACATCCCCCAGTCCCGAGGTATTTTTGAAAAAAATTTTTTTGGTTAAAACCTTCACTTTTGGTGAGAAACATCGAAAATTCATAGAGAAATCGCTCACCTGAGCTTTAAAATACTCAATCCAGGTAGGAGTTCCTCCTTACCTGACTGGGTTTTCTAACATGCTGGCACCAAAGAAAACGAGTTCTATGGGAGGGTAACTATTTTATCCACTCATAAACGGTATTTATTTATTTGGTACGAATTTATATGTAGTATGAGAGTATATTGGTTTTCAAGCAGTAATATAGGCATTATAAGCATTATTTCACTCACTAATCACCATTCATGACCTTTTTTTTCCCACATTACCTAATCATCATTTCTGACTATTTCTTCCTCTAATGCTATGTAAACCTTGTCCTCCACATTGTCATCGATTGGGGAATCACTCTGGCCCTGAATGTCTTTATTGGCCAGGTCACTGGTAACAGGTGAATTGCCGAGACAATGGCGTGAGGGGGGGAAGGGGGAGGTTATGTGGTGTAAGGCATTGTCCCTGCTTGGCATCTTGTAGAGGAATAGAGGAAGGTGTCCCGTGTATACATACGAAAAATCACGTGCGAAAATTGAAAATTGTGCAAATTAGGGACCTTGCAATTGCACGACGTACCGGTACGTCGCCAGGACTGGCAAATGCAAATCATTGCAACGTACCCATACGTTGATGGGACGGGGCTGGTTAATCAAGGGGAAATGGTGATCGAATTGTAGACGCAAGTTTGGTCCCAGGCTCTGGGACCATCTGTTGCTAGATTATATGGGCGCCCAAGTGGTGGCCTGTGAAAAAGTATGGCACATTCTTAACTAGGAGGACAGCTGGGCCTCAGAGAGTGGCTACCATGACTGTGGACAAAAATGTTCGCTTGGACTACAGTTTTGGCATTATGATGTTATCTGTTATGGAAAATTAGTGACATGAAAAGAGAGAGAGAGAGAGAGAGAGAGAGAGAGAGAGAGAGAGATGGACTTCGAAAAATGAATTCGTTTATGTGCTGATGTCGTAGAGCCATGACCTTGTCAAATGGAAGAATTATAGTCACACTTGACTCCACTTCACCATTACGTCGCTTCCCTTCCCTTCCCTTATCACTTCCTTACCTTTCCTTTCCCTGCATCAAATCCCTCTGCTTCCATCCTTCCTTTTTGCCTTGGCACCTCCTACACTCTTCCTCTGTTTCCGTCTTCCCTTGCTCCATAATCACAAGCATTATGTTCCATCTTTAACCATAGCTGAAGAGGATCCAAGTCAGTCTGTAATTGTTTTATCTTACCAATTAGACGTTTTTTCTGAATGTAAGTTAAAGTAATTCTTCAGTGTGTGTAAGTTTATGCCTTTTATGCGTATGTGTTTTTTATGCTAATGGAATTTCTCTTTTGCAGGGAGCTACAAATCCAGTACAAGAATAACTACAAACTGATCAAGTACGACGACTAGTGTGAGCACCAGTTGGCCTAAGGGCATTAGGTGAATAAAAGCTGAATGCTTGTATGAACTGAATATTCATATTTTATGGAGATGAACTGAGGGAAGTAACAACATCAGTGAATACTCCAGGTGAAAGTAAGATATACCAGTATATATAGAGTGAAAATTAATGAACACCTTATTTCTACTTCCTTTCAGATCTGGTGAAAGGAAATTTTAAGAAAATGCAGTCAAACACAAATAACAAAACGTAGTGAATGACAGATTCTGGACTTCGAAGTGTAATAATGCATTCTTATTTACAGCATTCTTCTGTGAAGGAAGTCCTATGAATTTCTGGAGATGTAACATAAAATAATGCCACGGAATGATAATGCTAATATTAAAGTTTATCATTAATGGATTTGGAACTTCAATACATACAGTAGTCTTAAACTTTGGTGACGAAAGGCATTTAAGGAATTGATAAGATTATTATTAAATATGTATCAGCAATACTAAATCAAGACAATTAAGAATTGCTGACAAGGAGATAAATTGAGAGTTGGTCAAAGATAGAAAGACATTGTGATACTTGAGCTGAGAAACAGTGTATTATTTTGGTAATGGGTCTAGAATGAAAAAGATAGGGTACTTAATTGACCTGTCATCAGTCATGGAGACAACAGGCACCTTGTTTTGTAAGAAATCCAGTGTCACAGAGTCTGACCTTCAATAAAGGGTAACTTTTAAATTGATTTTAAGCACAAATGGGATTTGAGTTTGAAACACTCATCTGCAAATGATTTGGTGTGAGAAAGTGTAACCATCTGTAACTACAAAACTCAAATAACTGTTGTGTATGTAGCCTATGAAGAAAGGAAGAAACTTATACTTCAAAGAGGCAAAATATCGATAGAAAGTTCTGTTAGAAGAAGGAAAAAGTCATATACTGCACTGTAACTAGGCCTTAAAAAAAAAAAAAAGATTAAGAAGATTAAGTTCAGTGCTTGTAGAGGCTATTATCAGTCTGAGAGTGGCTGTGGCTAGCCAGACCACCCTGCCCACCTACCCACCGCTTAGAGGATGCCGACCAATCACTCCCACGTGACAGAGAGCGATGGCTCCCCTCGACAGGAATGGTTGGGTGGTACTGGTGACGATGTGTTTGGTGACTTTGGCTTCATCCTCCTCCTGCCCCAACGTCTGCACCTGCCGATGGAAGAATGGCAAGCAAGCGGTCGAATGCCGAGACGAAGGGTTAGTCAGTGTCCCCTCTGGTGTGAACCCAGAAACCCAGGTCCTTGACTTGACTGGTAACAATCTCCAGACCCTACCCAAGCATGCCTTCAGGCATGCAGGGCTTATTAACCTGCAGAAAATTTACTTGCGTGACTGCAAAATTGGCCGAATTGATCCCACAGCCTTCTCCCAGCTCACCAATCTTGTTGAACTAGATCTAAGTGAAAACCTATTGACTGATGTTCCTGCTGTCGCCTTCTCATATACACATGCACTGAGGGACTTGTACCTTGGGGGAAACAGACTCCGCAAAATCCGAAGTGACTCTTTTGCCCATACCCCATCCCTAGTACGCTTGGACCTGAGCTATGCAGGGATTAGGAATGTTGCACAGATGGCTTTCAACCCATTGCCCCTTTTGGAGAAAATTGATCTGCAGGGAAACCAACTGTCCGAACTCCCTGTAGCAGCAGTGAAAAGTCTGGAGAGGGTACATGACCTAAAGATACATAACAACCCCTGGTTATGTGACTGCCGGGTGCTGCCCCTGTGGCGGTTACTAGAAAAGAGACACGTTCCCCACCCCATCTCTCCATCCTGCCATTCCCCACAGAGAATTGCTGGTCACACTTTCCATATGCTGACTGAAGAAGACTTTGCCTGTCCTCCCAGCATTCTACCAGTGGTGCGTGTAGTGCAGGGTGTGGCAGGAGAAAACACTTCTGTTGCCTGCCCTGTTGAAGGCCAACCCCCGCCACAGGTGATGTGGTACAAGGATGAGGTGCCAGTGGTGAATGGATCGGTGATGGGTCTGGGGCCACAACGGATATATATCATCAATGAGGCCAGTAAGAACACAGTGAGTCAACTGGTGATAACAGGAGCTCAAGAGACAGATTCTGGCCCCCTACGATGTGTGGCCATCAACTCTGCAGGGGTGGCATCAGCTAACTTCACCCTGACCATCAAAATGAGAGTTGCCACACAGGCCAAGTTGGACTCTGGTCATATTGCTGGCATCTCAGTAGGTTTAGTGGTGGTGGCACTCATGGCTGTGGTGGTTGGCTTCCTGGTGCTGGCTCGTGCTCGCTCTCATGCCTCCCCCATTCCAGTAAAAGACTCTTCCACTACTCCCTCCTCTGCTGCCACCTCTCCCAATGAGCCCAACCCTGTGCAGAAGCCACCGCGCCTTACAGACGTCAATGGGTCCTCAGGCACTCTTGGTTCATCACTTGGTAACCCTGATGTGATCAGTGAGGCAGAGCGAGCTGTGCAGGTGGTCAATGGCCACATTCCCAGTGGGAATGTGCAAGCTGTAAGTGAGGGCGGGGATTACATGCACACGAAAGGGGACTCCATTTACCCAAGTCACCTCTGGTCCGAGGATGCCACCTCCCAGGAGGCTACTGGTGCTACAGAACCCCCCATACATGAGCACTTCAACCCTGGCTACATGCCAAATGACCCTCCTTATGACAGGTATGATCTGGTTCACTCCACCTCTCACCGGCCTGACTACAACTCGCATGAATTTGATTCTGAGACATATGGTTACTCGGCTGAACACGAGCCTCCCATCCTCGAAGCCCACAGTGATAATCGTGTTGCTCTATGCAATCTGCAGGAGGTCCAGGAGAGTGTTGACCCCACCTATCCTATGTGGCAAGACATTTATGCCCCAGATCAGGAAATCTACAATGGCTCAAAGAGCTGCCGTCAGAATGTGTATGGAGTGAATGTGAGCCGTCCCCCTGTGTATGGGTATGACCCAGAAATGTATGGGTCCAGGGAGAATGTAGTGGAGGGAGCAGAGAGTCCTCAGATTCCCGCTGGACCCCTTGGGGAGCGGCCATGGATACCCGGCTCTCAGGCGCCACCCCATGCCCGTGGAGGAGTGCCTGTCCTTCCCCCACTCCCCAATGGCATTGTAAACCGTATCAAGGCCCGTGATTCCCCTGATGAAGGCTATCAGGAAGGGACAGATGTGTAGTTGGACAGCAGGGACGTCACCTTAGTGATTCAGTTCCTTCCCTCATACACCCCCTCACTTCATGCCTCCAGTTTTCTTCCACACCCTCTGCCTGCTCATCATGACCCAGGAATGATGTGACCATGACCTTGCCATTATGAGATATAACACCGATCACCCATTTGGGATAAGCAGGACAGATCTCTGGTGACAAAGTTGTAGGAAAAATGTCAGTATAAGTAGGCATGGTTCATGAGGAATACGTAAAAGCATGTATAAAATAATTACAAAACATGGTCATTCATTTAAAATGTGTAAATAATATGTGTAAAACATGCTTGTAAAAGTGGAGGCATATCTTGAACTAAAAATTTGATGGATGCAAAAATTTCAATTTAAGCATGTAGAATTTTTAGTGAACCAGGTAGACATTTAAAACGAGATCTGAACATATCCATTTGGGGAATTCTGAGTATGACTGAGAACAGAAAATAATCTTTCAAAGAGTTTTGCATCTGAGTCAAAGGAGAATACCATTAAATCTAAAGAAAAACTGTCAACCAAGTTTTAGTCAGAAAAATGGCACGAAAAAATTTCTGATACCATTTTTTTTTACTCAACTGAGAAATTAGAAAATACTTGTGACGGAAGTTGATAGTTTTTTAGAATCAGTGAGTATCTGTAAAGTGAATCTCCATGTGTCTCCAGGTTTTAGACTAAGAAGAAGCGAGAACAAGACTTATCCAGAGTCTACAGGTTTCTTATGAAATAACATTGTAGAAGATGAATTTGTGTCAGATTCTAGAGTCAAATGGGAATTAAGAAAACACATGTTTCAGTGTCAACAGCGGCTTATTTGTAATATAAAACCTATGACAGCGATATTCACAGGTCAGTGAAGAATAAATCTCTGGTTTAAACCAGACCTTAGGATTGTACTGTATGCTTAAACCTTAAACTGCGAAGTAGAATGCAAGCTCTCAGTTTTTGACGACGATTTCTGTGGAATGTGATGACTTGTTTGACCTCGGTACATCAGTGTTAATTGCACTCTGTTTGTGAGATGCTGGTGGTCCATGACCAGTGACCACAGGTGCTCCTTAAATGTCCATCAATGTTTTGGGCCATGCATTCCACTTTACGATTAAAGGTCTAAGCATGCGGCCTTAAATTCAGTAGTAAGAATCATTTCTCACAGAGGCCGGGACTGGATATAGAGTTGTATACTGTGTGACACAGGAGACTGTAGATCACATTTTCTTGAGCAAGTTATTTTGCATATTATACCATATTATCCTTTTGTAATAATGACACAACAGTGTTGCAGCTAAAAAAAAAAATGTCAGTAACATACAATAGAATATCCAGGTGTAGTGGACAAAATAATTGTTAAGAAAAGGTGATACAAAGCAGCATTGTCACCCAACAATACAGGTCATACCTTGGTGTAATCTATCTGATTATGTAGGCCATGTCAGGGTACAAGTAAGAGTGAGAAAATTCCGTTTCAGTAGATAAACTGTTAACAATTAATATTTCAGTGGTAGACATGATGTAGGCAATAGTGAGAGACAGAATGCCATGAATGTGTACCAGTGAAATGTGGTGTTCTTAATCCAGCTTTTACTCTCACCCACACAATCGGACAATTAGTCTGTACGTGAGTGGATCCAGGGGTGTTGCCCTTGTTAACCAGGCAATCCCCATGGTTTTTGAAGTTGTGGTTAGTATACTCCACACAGTTATCGTGTATCGTTCCTTGGATGGTATGATTACCTCTCCTGTTAAAATACAACAAAACTCATCTTTAGTTGACAGCTGATAGGTTTTATAATCCATATGACAACTATTCTTAGTTCAGTAATTTAAAAATATATTACGAGGCCTTTAACGCGACTGGTGCATGGAGCCGAGCCATATGTAAATAGTGTACACAGCAACAACAGTAACATATCCTAGACTAAACCCTAGATAGTAATAATAAATTTTAAGCTGACGTCACTCAACTGATGAGAAAACTAAAAGCATATAATTGTGTCTCCTTTGAACACACACACACACACACACACACACACACACACACACACACACACACACACACACACACACACACACACCAGACGATATTATTCACCTATAGAAAAAGTTTCATGTACTGAACGGATCAATGAAGGCTGTATCAAACCTTCCAGGATAAAAAAAAACAAAAAAAATCTTTCTTAGGAGGGAGACCAAAGGTTAGGATAAGCTCCTAGTTTTTTAGGATAGTTTTGGGAAATTGAGACAGTGATGAAGTAAGTCTGAACCTTTCTGTCTAGGTGCTGACGGCCTACTGAAATATTGGATACAGGGAGGGTCACATGTAGCAGTTACGAGTGACCCATAAAAGACCAGCCAATTTTAGGACTTTGCATACACGTTCACTCACGCAGAGTAATAATACGGGTGTTCTTTAGAAAGCCAGTGAGACATGGAGTCGCATGTTCAACTTCGAACTCGGGAGACGTCATAATTATTTAATTATTGCTGCTTGCATACAGATTTATTTTGAGTTTGGATTCTCTAGCAAACTTGCTCTCAGTTGTGTATCAGCAGTTTTAATTTGTTTCTGCAGGAAGGACAAGGAAATTGCAGAATGTTCTTATGAATGTCTTTTCTTTTTTCATGGAAAATATACACAATTAAGAAAGAACAAATATGTTATTCTGTTTTGCAGGAAAGACAAGGAAATAGAATGCATAATCTTTCCAGGTCTCTCGTTCTTCCTGGTTATATATATATATATATATATATATATATATATATATATATATATATATATATATATATATATATATATATATATATATACATATATATATACATATATATATATATTATTGTGCTTTTGAATAATGAACTTTGGATTTCACTTTTACAGAACGAGCCACTTAGCAACAGTTACTGAAAATGTATCACATGGAAATTTTTATGAGAATCAAATGATATTCAGAGGTAGTTCAAGCACCATTTAAATTTAATCCTGTAGGTATAGTTTCCTAGATACAAGGATGCTGTACTTACTCACTGTGTACCTTTGCCTTATCGTATTTCAGTTTTTCTTGTTTGAGTTTTTCACAGTCGAATGAGAATAGTTTTATATTGTTTTTGTAACTGCTTTCGAAATTTAAGATTCAGCGTTTGCACAAATGGTCACTAGAACTTGCTCTATGAAACAGATCTGGCTTGTTGGATCACCCAGTCCCTTCCTTCCTGGGCAGAAGCTTCCATCGAGGGGAGAGGTGCTGAAGCACCTGTTCCATCTTCTGTGTGAAGAAAAGAGTACCCTGACTGATGGCATCATGACGTACAGGACATCCATGACAATGATGGAAATCTGCCATGATTAAAATTTTTTGACAACTACGAACCAGCTGTCTGCAAACACCTTCGTCTTCTGCATACACACAAAGAATGGCATGGCCCGCAGCAGAACATCTCAAGGCTGAGTGAGTCAAACTTACGAAACTAAACATAATTCAATGCAAGTTTACTTGACATGTTCGATATTGCTCACAGGGATGCACTTTCATTCATCAGTATTCCTGAAAACAAAAATGTTGATTGCTTAAAAAGAGACAGGTTGTAAGGGGATGTGAGCCTTTGATAAAAAAAAAAAAACGCCAAGATGGTAGCTGGGAAGCAGAAATGAACAGAAGCTTAAACAGTAATACGTGAAAGAGAAGAACAAGAAAGACCACTCAGGTATGCTACTGCAAGTATACAATTCTTATCATCTTCTGCTGGTGAAAATGAAGAGCCAAAGCCATGTCTTGAGCAGAAGTCAGCAAAGCAAAAACGGAAGAAAAGCAAGGGTACAGTTGAAATAATATGTGATGTTGAAACAGCCCTGGATCATTTAGAGACAAGTGACAGGCCGGCAAGATATATTATTTCTTTTGCAGTTCAGATGGAATAGGATGTGGGTGAGCAATATCATAGTCCAAGTGGGATTTATGATAGGTGGCTCAATGCAGGGAAGCGCATGCTGAAGAGATGAAAGTCTCGTGTACCACAGAAACCCCACTCGTCCTGCACTGGGATAGAATATTAATGATGGATGTGATTGGCACGGGAAAAGTTAATCACTCGCTAGTTCTTGTTTCTGGGGATAAAGGCTGCAAACTTCTTGCAGTTCCAAAAGCTGACAAATTCTAAAGCGGCTGGAACATCAAAGGTTATCACTGAAACGCTGGATGACTAGGATGTACGAGACAGAATCAAAGCTTTGCCCTTTTACACAACAGCTGTGAATGCAGGAATTTGTGGTGGTGTGTGTGATTGCACTGAACACGACGTTGGGTGAGATCTCATTTTCTTCTCATATCACCATCACATTCTACAACTTCTCCGTGGAGCTGCATTCTCTGCACCATGGTCCATGGGACCATTATCAATTCAAGAACCCCAGTATTGTAACATTTGAAACATTGCACGATTTATAGTCAACCTTGGATGTACAGGTGTACATAACAGGCACTGCGGACTTAAGACAGCAGTTTGACGACCATGGTCCGATAAAATTATGCGAAACCCACAAAACCTAGGCGGACTTTCACTTTTTCCATTTTCCACATGTTTAAGCATGGCTCTGCACACATCAGTAAATGATGAAAAGGATTTGGGGTAGGCAGTGTTGTAACGGTATGTTACTGTGTACAATGTGTACAGCTTTGACATCTTACAGCTGCTGATGTGCAATGAATTTCATAAAAAATTTGCATGTGTTACTTTTTAAATGAACCTCATGAAATGAGTTCTTCATTACGGTATAGTTCAGTTTAAATTCACCTCTGCAGTGCATCCTTTAATGTCAGGCCTGGGGGGGGGGGGCTAGGTTTAATATGAAAGAATTAACCAAAGGAATGGGACTGGAGTGGATTGGTGTTGTGATGAGGATAGGTAGATTGAGATGGTTTCGGCATGTGAAGAGAAAAGGGGATGACAGTTGGGTGCAGAAAGTGAGAAGTATTAATGCTGGTGGCAGGGTTGTGAGAGGCAGGAAGAAAAAGACATGGGACTAGGCCATAGAATATGACCTCAAGGATAAGCGACTGAATGGGAGGCTCCCAGAGATCAAGTATCAAGGAGGGCCACCATTAAGTGACCCAGGCCAACGCATGCTGAAGGAAGGCCTCCCCCAACCCTCTTTGCGAATTCCCTGACTGAGCCAATATCTGCCTTGTTTTGCCTGCAACTTCTCTATCTCAACTCTTCACCTCCTGTCTGGGCTTTCTGTGTTACGCGTACATTCTCATGAGTCCAATCTGTCACCCTCCTGTTCCAACGGTTATCCCTTATTCTTGCTACATGAAGTTTCCTCCTCCATTTCTGTTCATTTATAACATCTATATTGTCTTTGACATTAGTTCGTTTTCTCACCCAAGTTGATATTTTCCTGTCTCTTAAAGATATTATCAACATTTCCATTCCCATTGCTCTTTGAGAACAGATTAGCTGATTTTCCATCGATTTTGTCAGTTTTCAGGTCTCACAACTGTACTTCATAACTGGGATTATTTATTTAGTATATACTTTTTGTTTCTTACATAATGTCAAGGAAATTTTCATGATGTCTATGTTTACCGAAAGCATTTCATCCAATTGTAATGTGTCTTTATAATTTGCTATCATGGCCTTATGTTAGTTTTAGTGTTTGTCCAAAGTATTTGTACCCCTCGAATTCTTCAAGAATTTCTTTGTTTATTCTGATGATGCTCTTTGGTGCATTTGGATAAAACATTAGTTTTACTACAGTTCATCTTAAGCCCTGCTTTGAGACATTCGCTGTTAAGGTCATTTAACATTTCTTGCAATGTCTCTACTGTTTCTGAGATTAGGACAGTGTCATTTGCAAATCTTAAATGGTTTAGGTTTTCTCCATGTTTACTCCCTTGTTCTCCCAGTCTTGCTTTCTGAAAGTACTTTCTAAGCATGCTGTAAGTAATTTTTGTGAAACTGTAACTCCCTGACGCATGCCCTTTTCAATTTTAATTTTTCCTGAGTCTTTATGTAATTTAACTTTTTTTTTTTTTTTTTTTTTTTTTTTTTTTTTTTTTTTTTTTTTTTTTTTTTTTAATGCGAGGAAGAAGGAACCAAAGGCCATGAGCCCGCAGTAACAGTTCCCTCCAAGAGAAAAACAAAATACAATAGAGAGCCAAATTCAAGATCCGATCATTTTGAGATGCCTGGACACACTACGTTTGAAAGACTGGAGATCATAGGCAGGAGGAAATACAGACAGAGGGAGACAGTTCCAGAGCTGACCTGTTGCATAAATGAAAGACTGGGAGTAACGGTTAACTCTTGCATTAGAGAGTTGGACAGAAAAGGGATGAGAGTTTGCTGCCAGACGGGTGCTACGCGCCCGTCGTAGAGGTGGAGGAATGCAAGCAGACAGTTCAGAGGAGCAGTGACCATTAAAGTAGCGATAGAAAAGAGATAAAGATGCAACAGTGCGGCGAAGAGACAGAGGTTGAAGGGAGTCAGTAAGAGGAGGAGAGTTAATGAGACGAAAAGCCTTTGACTCCACCCTATTGAGAAGAGCTGTATGTGGGGAGCCTCCCCACACATGAGAGTTGTACTCCACACAGGGGCGGATCAAACCCCTGTACAGAGTCAACAATTGTGCAGGGGTAAAGAAAGAGCGGAGTCGGCTTAGCACACCCAATCTCTTGGAAGCAGATTTTACAAGAGATGTAATATGATCTTTCCAAGATAAGTCCCGAGTAAATGAAACCCCAAGCATGTTCAAGGATGATGCAGGATTAATCTGAATATTATTAAACATTAGTGGGTATACCTGTGGAAGATTTTGTCGGGTTGATAGGTGTAAGAACTGAGTCTTAGATGCATTAAAGACAACCATATTATTTTTACCCCAGTCAGCGATACGAGCCAAGTCAGACATTAGGTGTGCCATAGCCTCATCCCTTGTTTCTTGAAGTAACTGTTGAGATGGGCGTTGCGGGAACCGAATGGAAAGATGAAGGGTGGAGTCATCAGCGTATGAGTGGATAGGGTTAGATGTACAGCTTAGAAGATCATTGATGAATAAAAGGAAGAGAGTTGGTGATAGGACAGAGCCCTGAGGAACACCACTGTTGATAGATCTAGGAGAAGAACGATGGCCGTCTACGACAGCGGCTATAGAACGACCAGAAAGGAAGCTAGCGATGAAGGCACAGATAGAAGGATAGAAACCGTAGGAGGGCAGTTTGGAAATTAAAGATTTATGCCAGACTCGATCGAAAGCCTTTGAGATGTCAAGTGCAATGGCAAAGCTTTCGCCAAAGTCCCGAAAGGAGGATGACCAGGAGTCTGAAAGGTAGGTGAGAAGATCGCCAGTGGAGCGTCCCTGACGGAACCCATACTGACGATCGGAAAGAAGGTTGTGATAGGAAAGATGCCTTAAAATTTTTTTATTAAGAATTGACTCGAAAACTTTTGAAATACAGGACGTTAAAGCAATTGGACGATAGTTGGAGGGTTGGGAGTGGTCACCCTTCTTTGGGACTGGCTGAATGAGAGCAAACTTCCAGCAAGAAGGAAAGGTACAAGTTGACAGACAAAGGCGAAATAGTTTGCCTAGGCAGGGTGTAAGCACAGAAGCACAGTTTTTGAGAACAACAGGAGGGACTCCATCAGGCCCATATGCCTTGTTGGGGTACTGAGGCCAGTAATGGCAGAAAATACATCAACTGAAGAAATTTTAATGTCAGCCATGAGGAAGTCAGAGGGGGAAGTGATGGAGGAACAGCACCGGAATCGTCCTAAGGTGGAATTGGAGGAGAAAGTCTGTGCGAAGAGATCTGCTTTATCAGTAGAAGAAACAGCTACAGAACCATCAGAGTAGAAAAGAGGAGGGAAGGATGATGAGGTAAAGTTGTTAGAAAGATTTTTGGCAAGGTGCCAGAAGGAGCGAGAAGAATTCGAGTTGGAGAGTTGAGAGCATTTAGTATGGATGAAATTATTTTTAGTAGAGCGAAGAACAGACTTAGCACGATTCCGGGCAGAAACGTAAAGATTATGTGATTCAGGGGTGGGTTGGCTCCGGCACCTTTTGTAGGCCTTCTCCTTGTTGCGGACAGCATTAGAACAAGCGTGATTAAACCAAGGCTTTCTTGCGTTAGTCAAAGGATATGAGAAAGGAATGTATGCTTCCATGCCCGAGAGAATAACCTCCGTAATGCGCAAGGCACACTCAGATGGCTCACGGCCATGGAAGCAATAATCATTCCAGGGAAAATCAAAGAAGTACTGCCTGAGGGCCTCCCAGTCCGCAGCTCCAAAATGCCAGAGACGACGTTTCCCTGGAGGGTCCGCAGGCCGTACTGGAGCGATAGGACAGGTTAAGGTAATAAGGTTGTGATCGGAGGAGCCCAACGGAGAGAAAAGATTAACAGAGTAAGCAGAAGGATTAGTTGTGAGGAAGAGGTCAAGTATGTTGGAGCTCTCTCCAAGGCGGTCAGGGATACGGGTAGGGTGCTGTACAAGCTGCTCTAGGTCATTAAGGATAGAAAAGATGTAGGCTTGTTCACCAGGTGGATCCGTGAAAGGAGAGGAGAGCCAAAGGTGGTGGTGAACATTGAAATCTCCAAGAATGGAGAAGTTTCCTCTTTATTTACCTTTTGGAGCAGTTTTACAATGTTGTCATTTAGTCCCTGTTCCCTCAGTGAATTTATAATTGCTATGTACTCCACTGAGGTGAAAGCATTTTCGTTATCAACAAAATCAAAGCACAATGGTTTATATGTATATTGTAAGTTCCCTCAGGTAAATTTCCCCCACGAACATTCTGCCCACAGGATTTTGCCTCAAATAATTCCCCCCATGATAAATTCCACCAGTGATAATTCCCTCATCGGACAGCTTTTTTGAGGTAACAGATCGAAATAATTACCCCATGATAGAGTTCTCCTGTGATTCTCTCATCTGACAGCTTTTCTGAGCTAACAGGTCCTTCACCCGATGATTC
Source organism: Coenobita brevimanus (assembly GCF_032717465.1). Lineage (NCBI taxonomy): Eukaryota > Metazoa > Arthropoda > Malacostraca > Decapoda > Coenobitidae > Coenobita > Coenobita brevimanus. The sequence continues at coordinate 36,445,285 of NC_136959.1, read as the reverse complement.
CCCCATCTGACAGTTGTTTTGAGCTAAGAGATCGTTCACCCGATGATTTCTCCATTTGAAAGTTGTTTTGGCTGAGAGATCGTTCACCCGATAATTACCCTGCCCTGAGCTGCAGGCTGGTTTCCTATCAGTTGTCTGCTGGCTGTCCTGAACTTAAGGCGGGTTATCTCCTTTTTGTGACTCCCTAATAACTGAAAAGGACAAAAAGAAACTCTGGAATGAGGAGAGCTACATTAATGAAAAGCATCAAGACAATCCCACCGAGACGAAAATATACTGGCGATGTGAACATTTTTGTAATGGCTGCAGAGCTCGGGTTCATACAACTTATGACTTAGAGAAACCTGTAATAAGTGCTATGGCAGGTGCTCACAACCACCCAGCATGTAGCGAAAGGGTTGAAGCTCGAAAGACTGTGAATGCAATGCGAGATACCGTTCAAGATGTCGGAACAGTTACTACACGGGAAGCTATTGCTGTTGCCATTATGCCACTGGATGAGATACTGTAACGAGGTCACAGATGCCTTCACGTAACATTCAAAGGTGGAGACAAAAATCATCTGGAATTCCAGCTCTTCCAGTGTCTCGGAATAGATTTGAAATTCCAGATTCATATAAGTTTCTAGAGATGTCTCATTGTTCTTGTCTTGCGACAGCGGTGTTGACGAATGATCGTATCTTAATATTCGCAACATAAGCCGGCTTGGATGGCCTCGAGAAATCTCGTTTTTGGGCTTGTGACGGGAATTCAATTCATAGCCAGATATATGGTGTCAGCTTTTCACTCTACAGATAAATATCGGAGAATCTTGTGTTCCACTTTTGTTTGCCCTGCTTCCAGATAAACATGAAGTGACCTATAGAAGACTTTTTTTCTACACTTCTTGATCTTCATCCAGGTGTTTAACCTAGTGATTGTATGATGGACTTTGAAAAGGCAATGCAGAATGGTTTCATCTCAGTGTTTCCATCTGCTCCAGTTTTTGGGTGCTTGTTCCATCTAGGTCAGTAATGTTGGCAAAAAGTATGTGACATTGGTAAGTGAGTGAGATACAATACCGACTTAAATTTAGCACTTAAAAGGAAATGCATCACTGCACTGACTTTCTTGCATGTTGTTGATGCATTTGAGGAACTGTCTGATGATGAAGACATCACTGTTGAATGTACTGCATATTTTGAAAATACCAGCATTGAAATTACGTAGGGACGAGATGCTCATCGAAGGAGAGATCGGCTGCTTTTTCCCATAAAGATGTGGAATGTTAGAGACCGTGTCATCAGCGGCGTCCCAAGGACAAACAACGCATTGGAAGGCTTTCACAATGCTTTGCGCTCATCCGTCACATAGACGCACCCAAGTTTGTGGAAGCTCCTCTAGGCTCTCGGTGGAGAAGAAGCCATCATTCAAACAAAGATTGCCCATATTTGAAGAGGTGGTGCAATTAAGAGGTGCAAGAAATACCAAACTGTAAACACACAAATAAAGAATTGGTATAACGTTACAGCAGTGATGACAAGATATCTTTCCTAATGAACATTGCCCATACGTTACACTTATTATAAGTTGATACAATAAAATATCTCATGATGAAGCTGATGAAGCTATATCTGTTTTAGTTTTTGTAAGTTATATCTGACTGATGAAGTTAAGAAATATATTTTAGATGGGTGTAATTTTCGTTTCAGTTTTTTGGCATGGATGGAATTGGTAAGGGTGAAATTTTCGTGAAGGAATATTCGTGGGTGGATTTTATTTGGGTGGAATTTACAAAGAACCGGTTTATTATTATTTTGTAGTTTTCTCGGCTGATCCATTGTGTGTAAATGATCAGTAGTTGAATACCTGCTTGAGAGACCTGTCTGTTCACAGCATTTGTTTTCTTCCAAATTTGTTGTTATTCTGTTCGTAAGGAGTTAAGAACAGATTTTGTAAATAACTGGTAATATGCTATTGGGTCGATAGTTACAAAGATCTTTTGAGTCGCCTTTTTTGTAAAGCAAAACAACTATTGCCTTACACCATGTTTTGTGAATTTCCTTCTTCATACACTGAGTAAATAAATGGGAGGGCCTGTTTTCTACTTCTACTCTTGCATCCAACTGTACGAGTAGTACTGTTACTACTCCATCTTCTCTTGTGGCCTTCCCTCTTTTCATACTTTTAGAGATATGTTTACTTCGTCTGGTGTTACACCAGTTATTTCACTTGTGTCAACTGAAAAGTTAGCTATTGGTACTGTTGTCTTTGATGCTTACAGTTCTTTGTCAAATTCTTCAACTCTCTTGACAATCCTAACTCTGCATTTAATGACTTCATCGTTTTTGTCTTTCTCTGGTATAATTATTGTTGTTTTCATAGTGCCATTTTACTCTGGACCTGTTTTAGCTTTTTCCTTTTTTGATAGATTCTCTTCTTTCTGTCTCTTGTTGAGAAAGTTATTTAATTCTGGTATTTACTTTTCATCTTCCTTTATTTTTTCTTTAACCTCCATTTTTCTTTTCATGAGCTCAAGGGTCATTTTTGAATACTTATTGGATTTGGTTCTATTATCTTTCCCTACTGCGTTCAGTGATTCCCTTAACACTATTGTTAGTCTGTCATTCAACTCATCAGTGCCACATTCAGCATAACTTAGAGCATGAAATCTACTTGTTATTTCTCACTGAAAGTCTGCTTTATTTTTGCTATTAAGCATATATTTTAATTATTAATCAGCGTCTTTTCTTCACTCCTGATTTTGAATCTGGCTGTGCAACCCACCACTCTATGGCCACTTCCTATATTTTCTTTGTTGATAACTGTGACATTATATGACTGTGTTCGTTCTATCTGCTATAATGTAGTCGATTTCATTCTTTATTTCTCCATTGGAACTTCTCCAGGCCAATTTACTGCCAGTCCTTTTGTGAAAAAATATGTTAGTTATACTCATACATTTCAGCAAATATACCACCATTTCACCTTTGTCTTTCTCCCACTCCGAATTTTCCTATACGTACTTCTCCATTTTTCGATTTGCCAACTTTTGCGTTGAAGTCTCTTATGAGTATTGTACATCTGGTCGTTTCATCTTCATAATCTGGGAGATGCCGTCATACAATGTTTCCATTTCCTCATCTGAGCTTTGTGAAGTCAGTGCATATACTTGTATTACTTTCAGGGTGCATCTTTTGTCTGATCTAATTACAGTCCATGCTAGTCTGTCAGATACACTGCTGAATTTACCAATGTCCTACACCACTAACTCTTTTTGCCTTCATCTGTAGTAAAATAGGTTGATTCCTTTCTTGGAGCTCGAATTAATTTTTCTTCTTTTCTGTGGATCTTAGCTAGACATACAATATCCCAACTAATGTTTCTAATTCAGACATTAAGGTAATAAATTTGTAATCTTCTGCAAGGTATCGTACATAGTACATTGAGTTCATTTTGTTTAATATCCCGATCTCTGATTTGCCAAGACAGTGCCTACTCACTTTTGGTGGCGCACTGACCGTAAACACTGGAAGCAGTGTGGTTGGACCCATAGTAGGCGAAGATCCAAGAGGAATGCCCCTGAAATCATCAACAACAGAATTTTTTTTGTGTGTGTGTGTCCGACACTGGGCCTTGGCTTCACAGCCTACTCCCAAGGCCCAGCAGTCCTCCGCATACCATACACCTCTACATTTCACCACTTCGGCGCTAACACCCACCGTCCATATTGAATACATGCTAGGGCTGTTTCATACAGGACTGGTGTATTGGTATTAGCATGGATGCTTTTACAACATGTCAGCGGGTCTTTTGGTAGATTAGTAAAGTCTGCTTTTGTGAAATTCAAATCCTTAAACTGTTCCCTGCCCCAGTGGGGATTGAATTTGGGTCCATTAGGACTGCAGGCCACCTCTCTACTGATTCAGCCACCGCCTCCCGGGATATATCTATTTGTCAGGGTATCTATCTATCTATCTATTTATCTATCTGTCTGTCTCTCTTTTTATCTGTCTATATGCCTAACAGCTAAAAAGATTATCCTCTACTCTGCAATGACGTGTTTCATTTTTTATACGTTCAGACTATTACATTCGCCCTAGGAAGGACTTTACGAGCTGGAGAGGTTGGTTATAACTTGCACTTATCCACTTCACTAAAACTGGTCTTCCACATGTTGAGGGTAGTAAGACTATAGCAGAGAAAACGTCATCGTGCTGAATGGTTTAAGGGTTGGATAAAGTTTCCATTAACTCCTTCACTTGAAAAAGTCTTCCGTAAACTAAGTAAAGTCATCTGGTTTAGTAAAAATGAACCATTATAATGCATCTCAGGGTTGAAGAGGTAAAGCATACAACCGTCAGTTTCAGCAGCAGGGCACTCAATCATTACTTCCGTGATATGGGCGATTTCGTCACTGCCGTAGTAGGCGTTGTGGCACCTCTTCCTTTGTGACACTTTTCCGCATTACACCGTAATATGTGCTTTAAAGTGAGTAAATTGACATTGTATTGTTATTTGAATATTTCGAAATTTAATTTTGTTCTTATTTTTATTGCAGGGGTATTTTCTTTATTCAAGGTAACACAACAACCTTTTGGGTACTTTCTGGCGATGGGTTGCTTCGTAATGAAAAATATAACAGTTCAACAAAAAAAATTTATTAAAAGATACAGACCCCTTGTTTATATAAGCTGTGGCCCATAAAGAATCACTGTCATCGAAAACTACCTTTTTCGTTCTTTTCAATGGTCTGTACATATCAAAACTTGAATAAGAACTTAGATTATTAGGAGGTAGGCTACAAAGTTTAAAAAAATAAAAAGAGATAAATGCGAAAATTCTGCCATGCGTTCCTGCCACAGAGCACCAAAGTAAGGTATGTTGTAGAATCAGTATGCAGGTAGATGTCGGTAGTCTAATCTATATATCATATGCACACAAAACACCCATTCCACTACCCTGAACAGGACAATGACCACTGGCTGTTATCAGGAAACTACACATTGCTCCTTCCGGAGAAAAGTATGGCAACATCGTCAAACCAGGGATAAAAGCATGTGAACAGCTGTGAAACAAAACACTAATAGCTTCCAGTATGGTAAAGTCACACTGTTATAAAATTTTAGTAAGGCAGTGGAAAGATAATGACAATGGAAACGTGGACTTACATCCACTAGGAATCAGCCCTTCATAGGAAAATATGTCAGTGAATCCCAGCTGGAGAAGATAGCATCATGATTAAATAATTTTTACAAAATTTTATTGCCATAAACAAACTTCTCTGCTAACTGATAACAATAAACCGTCAAGGCACCAGTATTAACTTACCGAAAACCTTAACATATCAACCTGAAATTCTGTAACCTAAAATGCTGTCTTTAGCAATGATATCAAAGGAACCTATTTTTTTTTTTTTTTTTCAACCCACTGAGTGCCGACAAACTTTGGACCCTCATGGAGCCGTGGTGCTGGCCAATTTTTCTACTTTTTTTTTTTTTTTTTTTGCTAGATAGGTTAGAAATGATGAGAAAACATGGAGAGCAACCATAAAAGTACTCACAGAAGCCATTTAGGTCAATTTTTAGGCCGATTCTCTCTGAGCAGACAGATGAAAACTTCCGAGTAATGCCCGCAGACTTCTCCGCCTACTTCCATCACAGAGCGAGAGAGGCAGAAGCACTGCATTTTCTTCATCGGTATCTATGCTATTTGAGCCAAGGACACTCTTGTTGGGTATATAGATGTTATAGGAAGGCCTAGAGAGGCACGGGAATATCCCAGCTGACTTTTTGGTGCTTAACCTGTCAGGTCCCGAGGTTTTCCGCACCTCCGACATCCCCCAATCCCGAAGTATTTTCATTTTTTTTTTTTTTTTTTTGCTAAAACATCCGCTTTTGGTGAGAAACATCGAAAATTCAGAGAGAAATCGCTCACCTGAGGTTTAAAATACTCGATCTAGGTAGGAGTACCTCCTTACCTGACTGGGTTTTCTAACAGGCTGGCACCAAAGAAAACGAATTCTATGGGAGGGTAACTATTTCACACAACTCATAAACGGTATTTATTTATTTACTTTGTACGAATTTATATGTAGTATGAGAGTATGTTGGTTTTCAAGCAGTAATATAGGCATTATAAGCATTGTTCCACTCACTAACTAATCACCATACCTGACCTTCTTTTGCCACATTACCTGATCATTATTTCTGACTGTTTCTTCTTCTAATGCTATGTAAATTTTGTCCTCCACATTGTCATCGATTGGGGAATCACTCTGGCCCTGAATATCTTTACTGGCCAGGTCACTGGTAGCAGGTGAATTGCCGAGACAATGGCGTGAGGGGGGGAGGGGGGAGGTTATGCAGTGTAAGGCATTGTCCCTGCTAGGCATCTTGTAGAGGAATAGAGGAAGGTGTCCCGTCTATACGTATGAAAAATCATGCGCGAAAATTGAAAATTGTGCAAATTAGGGACCTTGCAATTGCACGACGTACCAGTACGTCGCCGGGACTGGCAAATGCAAAATGTTGCAACGTACCCATACGTCGACGGGACGGGGCGGGTTAATTTGATTTTTCGAATTTTGGCAAATATATGAAATCACCGACATACATGTACATCACTGGCACTGTCCACGCATATAGGGGCCGACATACATGTACATCAGTGGAACGGGGCAGGTTGAGGGAATTGAGGTAAGGGCGTCCCCGTTATTTCGACATAATTATTGAGCTGCAACTTATGCAATTAACTGCGAAGGGTGAGATGTAAAATTCCCAATCCCACTTCGAGTACCACCCTTTTGATTTATATTCCAAGTGGCATAGGAGGCTCTGTAGTACCACATCCTTAGCAATTTAACTTCTCGAACAGCTCTTTGTTATCTCATAGCTATAATTGGTCAGACTATGTCGGCATTTAAATGATATTGATAACATGCAAGAGAAGGTATTGTTTTTATACCTCCAGACCCATGTCAAACGTTAATCCTGTGGACCTGCAGGTTTTATTTGCCCTTCTCATACATAACACCAGTCACCATTTAGGTGACAAGCAAACAGGTGAGCGACATTGATATAACCAGGCAGTTTAGATACGGTACTCAGTAATATCGATGATACCGCATGAATATATCCTTCTCCAACACCAAGAAATAGTAGCTATATGAAAAAGAAATCGCTTGTGAAGAGGTGCTACGAAGGGCACTATACTCCCTCTCTCTCTCTCTCTCTCTCTCTCTCTCATGTTTCTTGCAATGCTGTCACATCAGCCCTTGATAGGAGTGCCCTAGCATATATTCAGTATGGATGGTGGTGAGTACTGGTCCTCAGATGTTGACATGTGAAGATGTCTGATTACCACATACCCATAGTCTGCCACATAAATAAGTTGGCATTTCCAGGACAGGGAAGGATAACAGTGTGCAGAAAATATTACTTTTAGTATTCCTAGAGAGAGAGAGAGAGAGAGAGGGATGTAGGGTTGTCTAACACACACTAAGTCTTATTCCCTTCAGTTAAGGAGGGTATCTAGCACTTCTTCCTTTGCGATTTTTCTTGAATATTACATCTTGGTATACTCTTTGATGTCAATGACTTATCGGCATTGATAAGCAAGCTGGCCCATATAGGTTCCTCTTTCATTCCGCCGTGTGTTGTGGAGACGGGCAAGTCAACATTATCAGTGTTAATCCTGCATCATTTCCTCATTCCTTACCGCCTCTGTCATACCTACTCCCTAACCAGCAGACAGAAGTATCCACGCGATACGTACGACATTGCCAAATGAGTGACTAGACGAGAGCTGTTTTCGAACCACCTTGTTTATTGCATAAATATCAAAATATTTACCTACCATATGCAGAATTAAGCTGGCAAGGAAGATGTAAGTTGCTACGGGGCCTCTTTAGTTAACAGAAATACGATACAAAAATACCCTCACACCTACAAAAAGCAAAAGCAAATACTCTACTGATGGAACTGGGCCACTCCTGCCACTTAGAATTAAATTGTGGTTGTACTAAATTTGATGAACCTTAGTTATGAGGTACTAATCAATCTTCTTGGTTTGTAAAGTCTGTACTTTATTATTATTATTTTTTTTTTGAAGAACATGGTCCACACCCATCACTTCAACACTTTGTTGTGGTTGCAGTTTATGTCTCTGTGACTAGCTTGTTTGGTTTCTTTGTAACTGGCGGAACCGAACCACTCCCAGAGATTAATAATTTGTAGTTGTATGATCTCTGACGAATTTTAGCGCTGAGGTAGGAATTAGTCTTCCTGGTTAGTAGAAGGTTTCTTTTTACCTGATGGAATTAGACCACTTCACTTTCAGAACTGAGTTGTGGCCTCATATAAACCAATGAGCAATTGTTACGAAGTCTGCGTGGGTCTCCTTTTTTACCATTCAAATCGACGTCTCGCCGCCCTTGGCTATCAGCTGTGCTGAAAAGGGTTAGGAATCTTCGTTAGAATAGTAAGAACATGCTCTACTACTACTACTACTACTACTACTACTACTATTACTACTACTAGTCATAATAATAATAATAATAATAATAACTAATAATCATACATAAAAGCAAATACAATGATCTGGTGTGCGTGTCATTGTCACGTAAGATACGTCAAGTCCATTAACATTTACATCACTTATTGTTAAGTGTCATTTATTAGGATTCTGTGTGGCTGGGTTATATATATATATATATATATATATATATATATATATATATATATATATATATATATATATATATATATATATATATAAGAAAGTGAATTTGCGCTCTCTCTCTCTCTCTCTCTCTCTCTGAATCAATCAATTAATATCACACAGGCAGAAGCAAGAACAATATAAATGTAACCGACCCTAAAAGTTGAAACAGAGAGAGAGAGAGAGAGAGAGGGGGGTGATCCGCCAACATAGGGATCAGCCAATGTTTGTCTTCGTAATGTTAGAATATGGTTAGTCTTAAAATGTTTAGATTTGAGATAATCTTTATTTTTATATTCTGTATGTAAAATCTGTAAATAGATAATTATATGATGGAACAAAATAAAGTATATGGATGTTTTCAGACTGTTATTGGTGTGTGCTTTTTTTTAAACCCAATTCTACAGTGACATTTTTATTGAAATGATAGGGTTCCTGTGAATCACTCTCAGCAGGATAAATTAGTTTGACGTCATCTTTTATGTAATAATAATGTACTGCAGACGTGAGATGGGTAATAGGGTATATTGCCTCTTGGATTTTCCTTTGACTGGGTTTTAGTTGAATAAAGTCGTATGAAGTTAGCTTAAATAGAATACTAGTTTTTTTTTTTTTTTCCCCACGAGAAGAGTAATAGCGAATTTTAATATAGAGACCTATGATTCATTCTTAGGTGATGTTTTGTGGAATATAAAGCTACAGTTTTTTTTTTCTTTTTTTAAGCAGGACATTCTTGCGATTTCCTTACGATTCGCTGCACTTTATGAGGGGTCCATTGCAGTGAGAATGTAGGGAAGCCTCTGTCTAGGCCATGCAGTTCGACATACTTCTTCTGTTAAGCACTGAGTATAAATGAGGAAAACAATTATTTATTACAGATCATTTTAACCCCTCCAGTTCGAAAAATTTGTAAGGTGTGAAAACTCGTTTGGAGATAGCAGGAACTTTATTTACAAAAAGACAGCATCGTACTAATGGAGTTTGTGAACTGGGTATCCTGGATATATTTTTGGGATAATGAGATCGTCTTTTGTTGTCACGGAAGTACTTTAGCATATACAGTACATGAACTTTTTCATACTGTTTTAGGTCTGACCATCATCATCGTCATTATAATTATCATCCTCACCTCATTTCCTTAGCTAAGGATGTATTGAGGTAGTATCCAGACAGCAGGTATGAAATTCAAGCACTGTGAAGGTAGGTCGAGACTGTTTTCACCTGTGTGGCATTATACTTTCTTGTATACTGTAAACCGAAATAATCGTGTGGAATCTTGACCAGAAGAGATTAATGCATCCGGAGAAAACAAATGCATTAATAAGGATAAATTTAAGTTGACTGTCAGGCCTCAGGAGTTTTTTCAGTGGTGTGTCAAATCATGAGGCGCTGGCCACAGTGAAACGGATACGTCATCTCACGAGTTTTGAGCCGTGATCCTGAAAGTTTCATAAATAGTGACATTACTACTACTGCTACTACTACTTAGTAGTAGTAGTAGTAATAATAGTAGTACAGTAATAATTAATAATAATAATAATAATAATAATAATAATAATAATAATAACAGTGATAATAATAATAGTAGTAGTAATAATTAACAACTTTATTAGTGATAGACAATATGGTTTTTGCCACGAAAGATCCACCATTGACATACTCAATCTCCTAACTCATACCATCCAATCAATTGACCTACATGGAGAAACTCATGCAGTACCCCTTGATATTTCCAAAGCTTTCAACAGAGTATGGCACCATACCCTGCTGTCCAAATTCCCTTGCTATGGACTAATGTCTTTTGTTACTTTGATTTCCTCATATCTTAGTGACAGGAAAATAAGAGTAAAATTAGATAATGTATATTTCATTTTCCACTCAACGCCGGCATGCCACAGGGATCAGTTTTGGTACCAACCCTATTCCTGGTTCATATAAATGATCTTTGTGTCACCCACAATCCCATCCACTCATATGCAGATGACTCAACACTACATAGGTCATTCATACTCAGACACCCATTTACAAAGTCTCATATTGCTACCTCTCAACTCAGAACAGTGATCTCCATAAATCAAGACCTATCTACGATCAGTGAATAGGGACAAAACAACCTTGTCTCATTTAATGCTTGTAAAACTAAATATATATACAATTTACTAATATACAGATATTGCCAGATTCGTACATTACTTTCACTGCTACTAATATTCCCATCTCTAAAAGTATTGAAATTCTCGGCGTCTCACTTAACAATGCCCTAAGCTGGACCTTTCATGTCAGATCACTTGCTAAAACCGCCTCAAAGAAACTTGGATAATTGTACAGAGTCAGTAGCTTCTTCACAGACGACCAGTTAGCTATAATTTATAAGAGTCATGTGCACTCTCAGCTTGAATATTGCTCACCCTTGTGGAATGGATGTGGAGAAGTTGCATTAAAACAACTAGACAAAATTCAGAACAAAGCTGTTAGAATTATTAACAACCCTGCCATTACAAACAAACTACCTCCCCTACAGCTAAGAAGGAATGTTGCCTCCCTTGCATTATAATACAGATATTTTTATGGCAAATGTTCAAACGAAGTTGCATCCATGGTGCCACCTCTCCATGCCTTCCCTCGTGCTACACGGGCATCTGGCAGCGCTCATGACTGGAATGTCACTCAGCCATATTGCAGAACTTCTAACTATCAGAATTCTTTCATTCCCCGAACTGCATCTCTCTGGAACTCGCTTCCCCAGAGTTGTTTCCCTCCAAACTTCAACCCTTAGCTGTTCAGGTCTAACTGTTCCAGATAATTTATGAACAGAGGACACCAGTAATCTGGTGTATGGATTATTTTTTTTATTGATTTGTTTTTCCTTCCTCTGTTCTGTTATTTAGAAAAATAACAATAATACCGTAATAATAATATTTATTATTATTATTATTATTAGTAGTAGTAGTAATAGTAGTAGTAGTGGCGGTGGTAGATGGGGGTGCACATCATCCACTTACTCAGTGTAGGGATGCTTTATGGTCTCTACACTGAATGACAAGCCAAATGGTTTCCTGTACCCAGGAAACCATATACCATTACGCTGGGTGGCAACCACATAACCGGGGTTTTTGCCGTGATAAGTGACCCACAGATTCCTCTAAATCACTTAATCATGACAAATGTTTCGGTGAGCTTCAGAGGGCTCAATACCTGCCCAGGTCCCAAACAAATGGGCAGATTCGCATGGCCATGTGGAATGTGATAGGTGTAAATGAAGACAACAAGAGGGGGGAAGTGGTGAATGTGTTCAAGAGTGCGAGATGTGCTGTAATAGCGTTGTGTGAAACAAAGATGAAAGGATGTGAAGTGGAGGAGTGGGAGGGTGTGATATGTGTAAGATCGGGAATGAATGGGCGAGGAAGATGCAAGGTTGGAGCTGCTTTGTTGATGAATGAGATGCGGCAGAGTGGAATGAGAGATTGCAAATGTGTCAGCTCGAGATGCATGTATATCAAGTTCAAGTTTGAGAAGGTGATAGTGGCTGCAATCGTAGCGTATGCACCGTGTGATGACAGGAGTGAGAGAGAGAACGAAAGGTTTTGGGATGAGCTGGATGAAGTAGTGGGAGAAATGTCCAAGAGCTATAAAGTAATCGTATTGGGCGATATGAATGGAAGAGTAGACACTGATCCTGAGGATAACATAATGGGTTGTAATGGAGTACCAGGAGAAAATGAAAATGAGAAGCGACTGAAGGATATGTGTCAGGAAAGGAGGACTGAGCATTTGTAACTCGTATTTCAAACACAAAAATGCACATAAACATATATGGACTAGAGGGAATGGGGATCGTGTTGAAAGGAGCCAGATTGATTACGTGATAGTAAAGAGGTCGATGATGGAAATGGTTGCTGATACGAGGGCTGTGAGAGGACGATGTGGAGGTCTGTCAGATCATATGATTGTGGTATACAAGATCAAGCTGAGAGGCGTGAGGTGGATCGGGAGAGAGAGGAGCAGTCAGGGAGAAAGACTGAAAGTCGAGAAGCTGAGAATAAAAAAAATGGCAGATGGATACAGGACCAAAGTAGAGGAGGAGTTAGCATTAGTGAATTGGAATGAAATGGACCTGGACAGCCTGTCGAATGCATATAGGATATTAGGAATGCTAAAGCGGTGTGTGGTGTGGCAAGATTAAGAATGGTACGGCATGGTGGGATGACGAGGTTAAGAGAGCAATGGAGGAAAGAGGAAGAAGCAGCTAGACTGGCTAATGGAAAGGGGTTCAGTTGAAATAAGAACTGATTATACTGAGTGCAAGAAGCACGTAAAGAGACTGGTGAAGAGGAAAAAGAAGGAGTAAATGATGATCTAGGAAGGAAAATGAATGCAAAGTACTCTGAAAATAGGAAGTTATTCTGGAAAGAGGTGCGGAAATATAGAAGTGACAGTGGAAAGAGATGTGGAGGTGGGATGGATATAGGTGGTAGATTATTAACCCATGGGAATGAAGTAAGGACCAGATGGAAAGAATATTTTGAAAGCCTGATGAATGGGAATAGAGGGGGCAGAGCCACTGTAAACATGATTGGTTTTGAGAGTGTGCAGAGAAGGAATGCAGTGCCAGGAAACATGACACTCGCACAGGTGAAGAATGCTGTGAAGCGGCTGAAAAATGGAAAAGCAACGGAGGCTGATGAGGAGTATGCAAAGATGATTAAGTATAGTGGAGACAGCGGAATGAAGTGCTTGTTGAAGATTTGCAAGAAGGCATGCATGAGTGAAACTATGCCAGCAGAGTGAAGATGAACGAAGTGAGTGCAAGAACTATCGTGGCATAAGTTTATTGGGTGTGGTAGGGAAGGTGTATAGGAGAATTATTATAGAGAAAGTAAGAAAGATATCAAAAGTCCTAGTGAGTGATGAACAGGGTGGCTTTAGGAGTGGCAGCAAATGTGTGGATGAAATATTTGCAGTAAGAAAGATAGTGGAGAAGGGTGGTGAGAAGGACTATAAGGTGTTTATGGCATTCATGGATTTGCGAAAAGCATATGCCAAAGTAGACAGAGAAGGATCGTGGAAGGTTTTGCACATGTACGGTGTAGATGGTAAGCTGCTAGGTGCCGTCAAGAGTTTTTATGATAGTAATGAAGCATGTGTAAGGTAAATGGGCATCTAAGTAAATGGTTCACGATCGGTGTGAGCGTGCAACAAGGTTGTGTGGTGTCTCCATGGTTGTTCAATGTATATATGGATAGGGTGATGAGAGAAGTATAAACACGAGTAATGGAAAGGTGGATGGCGTTGGTAATAAATGGTGATGGATGGAATATATCAAATTTGTTGTATGCTGATGATGCAGTACTACTTGCAAATACTAGACAAGAACTTGGTAGACTAGTGCAGAGTTTTGCTAATGTCTGTGAGCGTCATACCTTGAGAGTAAATGTAGAAAACAGTAAAGTAATGGTTGTTGAGAGAGAAGGTGACTCCCAGTGTGATGTTACAGTGAATGGAGGGAGAATGGATTTGATGAAAGAGTTCAAATACCTGGGTATCGTAACAGAAAAGAGAAAAAATGTGCAAAAGATGTGGAAAGTAGAGTGACACAAGGAAGGAAAATAGGTGGTGCAATGAAGGCCTTGGTAGGAAACAGAGGCTTGAGTGTTGCAGCTGCTCGAGGCTTACATGAAGGAGTGTCAGTACCAACTTCAACATATGGATGTAAGACAATGGTGTGACATGAAAATGAAATGTCAGGAGTGAGAGCAGAGGAGATGGGATTGCTGAGGAATGTATGTGGAGTACAGAGAGTGGATAGGATACGAAAATATGCGATTCGTGAAAGTTGTGGAGTGAGGAAGTCTGTGGACACCAGAATCGAAGAGAGTGTACTGAGATGTACGGTCATGTGGAAAAATGGATAACAATAGAGTGGTGAAAAATGTATACCTGAGCGAGTTTGAAGGAGGGAGGAGGCGAGGTATGGTAGGCCAAGGAGAAGGTCGAGGGATATGGTGGATGAGTGTGTGAGAAAGAGAGGTTTGGAAGTCGGTGAGGCAAGATTGACAAGAGATCGAACTGGCTGGATGAATATTGTGAGGAGAAGTGCATGATCAGGGATTTGGCACCCCATTTTAACGTGACAGCTTCCGGATTGACTATCAGATACGTTAGTGTGAAGCTACAAAATGTGGTGAATGTTTTTGGTGTCATAAATAGAGCCAGGATTCGGAGGGCTTGAATGATGAGTGAATGGAAGCGTGGCTCATTGGACTGGGCAATTTTGGGCTGTCTGGAGTTTGCTATTCCTTACCCTTCCCTAGGGTGGGAATGGAGTTCCTGATGATGATGATGATGATGATGATTATCATTAGTATTGTTATTATAATAATTATTATTATAACATTATTATTATTATTATTATTATTATTATTATTATTAAAATATAATACTAATACGAATACTACTACTACTAATAATAATAATTAGAAGTCTAAGAGTCAGAGACAGTTACTGAATTCCATCTATGAAACAAAAAGGCACTCGTTGACCTCGAAAATGGGGTCAGAGGTCAATTTTGACAATTTTTATTTTGTGGCAGATTGGGTACATGTTTGGGGTAGTTTAGTATGGTATGTTATTACTAAACAAGTGTTTTTCTGTGTGAAAATGCAATCTAGGTCAAGTTTTAGACTGACACAACTTACGTTTTTTATAATAACTCAAAAACCGTAGGTCAAACTGCCACTAGAAATTATAGAGACTTGGTCCAGGACCAGACAAAACTTGTAGGGCGAAGTACCTCCTTTATATTTTGCCTTTACCTGTATAGAAGAGCAGTTGAAAAGTAGGGGTGTCCAAAATATCGTAATGTTTATGAATGCCCTTCATATTTTTCCCACACAAATGTTTGGAAAATAAATGTGTCACAGGATTTCCTTCCATACTCATGTATCTATAGTAGTTTTAGAGGAAACTGAGGTAGAAAATTCATGATTTTTTTTATTTTTTATGTTTGAACCTTTGACCCTGAAAAGTAGGTCAAGGTCACTGAAACTGGGTCAGTGCTGTACGTCTTCAATAAGTATGACGAAAATCGGAGATGAAAAGTGGCTGAATAAAAAAAATACGACGGATACAAAGATGTATCCTATGGTAATATGTGGAGACCAATAACATCAAGTATAATAATTAGGAGTACTCAGAATGCAACATTAGTGATCGCCAACTGGTCTTGCAACCTTGTTCTTTGATTGAGTGTCCTCAAAAGCGAATGCCATCGTTCTTGCTTGACCCTTAATGTGTCCATCAAGTTTGGTTCAAATAAGATTAGAATTGATGGTCCTTTCCCTGTGACCTTGCTCTTTAACTAATTGTTCTCAAAATCGAATTCTTTTATTTTCTCTGGATCTTAAACGATTTCATAATGATGGGTCTAAATCGATAAAAACTGTTTAGGTTTACCATGTCCTGTGACCTGGACCTTCGATTGATTAAAAAGAAAAAAAAACATAATACATTTTTTTCTTAGCTGACCCAAAACCCCTCCACGAAGTTTAGTTAAAATTGGATGAAAACTGATTAAGTTATTTTGTTTACAAACACACACACACAGGGATCAGACTCGGGCCTTGCACTGTGATCTTGACCAATAACTGGTTGTTCTCAAGACTGAATCACTTCATTCTTGCCTTAACCTCAACATTACCCAAAATTTGGTTTAAATGGGATACATACTTTAAGGTGACCTTGCCTGTTTTCAAAAGCATTGAGTTTATTAATTGGCTTATCTTCAACCCGTTCACGATATTTGACTAAAATCGGATTTAAACTGAGTTATTTTGTTAAGAAGCACACACATGGATGGAACTTTGACATTGTCCTGTGACTTTGACCTTTGACAAATGGTTCTCAAAATTTTTTCACTTTATTTGCATGCCCTGAACTTGATAAATATAGTTTTAAACTGCTTTAAGATGATTTTGCTATGACAATACTTGACCAAGAGCTGTGACCTTGACATTTAACCTAATGTTTTAAAAAACAAGAATATTGATATGGGATGGCAACGAACCTTTACCCCGGGTTTGGTGATAACTGAATAAAAACTGTTTATTATATTAACACACACACACACACACACACACACACACACACACACACACACACACACACACACACACACACAGGATGAATCTCGTGCATTGGTATATGGCAGGTTGCCGAAAATGATACAATTCTGTGTTGTAGGATTGATAATAATAATAATGATAATAATAATAATAATCATCATCATCATCATCATCATAATCATAAACATAATATTAATAATATATTAATAATAAAAATAATAATAATAATAATAATAATAATAATAATAACAGCAACAACAATAAGATTAATAATAATAACTAAAACTCCTTAAAATTGTCCAAGGACAATTTTGATAAAGAAAACTCACAGGCGTTACTTACTTGAAGCCGAGCTATAAAGGGACCGTGAGGTCAAAGTCACTGGTATTGCACACATCACTTTAGGTCATCACAGTCCACCAAGTTTGGTGGCCATAGCTGTAATCCTTCTTGGAAAATTAGGTGACATTCGGAATATCCAGAAAAGTCCAAATTATTTACCGCAGGTAATCTCAGAGAATAGTCAACCAGTTGGAACCACAATTCTTTCTACGATGCGACCGCCTTAAGGCAGTATTGCAATGAAATTTCGGCTTGCTAGCTGAAGCAGTTTCTGAGATAGCATCTCGGAATCTGATTTTTGGCATTCTGAATGTTGTCCAATGATCTGGTTGATGGATTACCATCTTATTTGGCCAGAACAAGTCGCTAGCAAGGCAGTTAACCTGGCAATGTTTGAAGGCTGAAGGCTAAAAAGCCTCTGAGTAATGGCCATTTACTTTTTAAGTGGAAAGAATAAGAATATTGACAAAAACAAGAAAACTTCCCACAGTTGTATGGAAAGTTTTCATAATAATAATAAGTAGAAAAAATGACTAAGGGCAAATTTGATAAAGAAAAACTTCCCACGGCCATTGCCTACTAGAAGAGGAACCATAAATGGACATTAATGTCAGGGTCACTGATATTGTGCATATCACCTTAGGTCATCACAGTCTATAAGTCCACCAAGTCTGGTGGCCACAAGCTGTATTCCTACATGGAAAATTAGGTGACATCCAGAATTCCAGAAAAGTCCCAATTGTTTACCCCATGCGAGGTCAAGGTCACTGATCTTGTGTATGAGGTCATCACAGTCTAAAGTCTACTAAACATCGTGGCTCTAGCTTTAATCCTTCATGGAAAATTAGGTTACATTCTGGATATCCAGATAAGTTCCAATTTTTGACCCAAGGTGATCTCACAGAATAAGCAGCCAGCTGGAACCATACTCCTTCATGCACTGAGTCCATCCTAAAGCTATATTGTAGCAGAATTTCAGCTTCCTAGCTTAAGTGGTTCTTGATATAGCATGGCTGACTCACTTTTCTGTGTTCTGGATAATATCTGGAGATCCGATTGACGGCTTACCTCCATATTTGGCCAAAAGAAGCGGTGAGCTCTCCGATTAATTTTACCAAATTTGGAAGCTGTAGGTCAAATAGCCTTGGAAATATAACAATTTCAAAGTAATTATTAATAATAATAATGATGATAATATCTAGATCGCCGTAAAATTGTCCAAGGACAATTTTGGTAAAGAAAAACTTCCCACAGCCATTGCTTACCAGAAGCCGAGCTCTAAAGGGATCTTGAGGTCAATGTCACTAATCTTCTGCATGTCACCTTAGGTCTTCACAGGCAGTAAGTCCACCAAGTCTGGTGGCTCTGGCTTCATAATTTCATGTAAAATCAAGTGACTTCTCTGTCTTCTGGAGCAGTCCAAAATTTTGGACCATAGGTGATCTCAGAGGATAATAATACAATCTGGACTATATTAAGAACTGCATTCTGGTCATGTCTGAGGTATCTGCTATAAAATTTTTAGCCCTCTAACTTAAGTTGTTCTGGGGCTTAAGGGTCATTGTTTTCAGGGTCCTCTCCTGGCTCCAGTGGTCAGATCAGAGGATATTTGGTCAGATGAAATGGCCGACCAGTACTACAATATGGCAAAGAATGAAGGCTATAGCTCAAACGGTATGTGAATGTCATTGGTTTAGATCATCCGTAAAATAATAATAATATTGACAAATAAGGAAATTTCCCACAGGGATGTGGGAAATTTAATTATGATAATAATAATAATAATAATAATAATAATAATAATAATAATCTAAATAATAATGATCCGATTTTTATATGTTTGTCGGTTTGCTTGTTACTGTAACACGACAAAAACGGCGCAACGTAGTGCAATTTGTTAGACCTAGGTACCGATAAAATGCTCTACACTGAAGAATAAAACAATTTTCAGTCCAATTGGGCCACAGGTTCCCGAGTTATGACTCATTTCTGGTCTTTTGACACGAGCGGAGGCCGCTAAAGGCGACCTTTAAGCAATTAATAATAATGATAATAATAATAATAATAATAATAATAATAATAATAATAATAATAATAGTAATAATAATAATAATGAAAAACTGAAAGATGTTGAATGATGATGAAATGAACAAAACATACCACCACCACCACCACCACCACCACCACTATTACTCCTCCTCCTCCTCCTACTATTGCTACTACTACTACTACTACTACTACTACTACTACTACCAATAACAACAAAGAACTGATAGATGTTGAATGGTAAAGAAACATAGTAGACAATAACCACCACCATTCGCTACTACTACTAGTATTATTACTACTACTGCTACTACTACTACTACTACTACCGCTGGTGCTTGTGCTGGTGCTGCTGGTTCTGCTGGTGCTGGTGCTGCTATTTATAATACTAAAAGCAACTTGTTTTTTAACGATCTCTAATGTCTTTAGAAATTCTCTTTCTCAGGTTTTTAAAATCGACTGGCATTAGCTAGAATAAAACAAGCTTTTGGATGGATTCTGGAGAAAGAGTTACATAGTACAATACTAAAACTCTGGGTGGTATTCTTACACATATATATGATTGATTCCCCGTTGTAATTATTATTATTATTATTTTTTTTTTTCAAGAAAAAACTAGACAAGGGCGGATTTTTTGCTACTTTTCCTGATTTTCAAGCTGAAAACAATTATGGCTTGTAATTCTCGTGTCATAACTTGAAAATTATTTAAGAATTTAGTTTAGAGGAAGTTTCTACAGTTTCCTTGTCCCTCCCAAATATAAAAACCTAAGTTTTGATAGGGAAATGATCGTAAGTGCGTTTATGTATCCCGGCTCTGCCTCCTATGACTGCAGCATTATTAACACTTAGGTGACTGCGACTCACATTTAGCTTAAGGAAATAGTCTGTTATTAGATAAATAAAATAGTATGACCCAGACTTACCTTAGGGGTATAGTGTTTTGTTAGCTGAATAAAGTAATATGACTCGCACGTAGCTTAAGGAAATAGTCTGTTGGTAGCTGAAATAGAGTAATATAACTCATGCTTGGCTTAAAGCAATAGTCTGTTGTTAGTTGAAACAGAACAATACTTTTCAGCTAGCTTAGGGAAATAGTCTGTTGTTAGCTGAAGTCCCCCCGAGAATACTGGAGTCCCCCGGAGAATCAAAGGATTGTTGTTGACAGGGTCATTATTCTCATACCCATATGACTTACTCCCAACTGAATTAAATCATTTGGCCCCAGCTAGATTAGAGTACTAGAATGGCAGCATGTAAGATAATGGTACAAATTTATCAGGACATGTTATAAAACACATTGTAAGCTTCCTAGGTCGTATTTCTCCATGATTTACTCTGCATATTGCACCTCAGTATCCTCGTGTATTGTATTTATATTGGTTTATTTTCACCATAGGATGTATCAGCAACACAAGAGAGGTTATTAAGGTTCACGGTGAAAAAAATAGTTTAGGGGGAAATGTTACGATATGTAGAAGCACTACTTGTAGCAACAACACTCAGGCTCATGTAAGTCGCTCTCATATGAATACAATCTTCTGCTGGTAGTCTGAATAGAATACTGGGTTTGCCTCAACGATGACAGTGTTAATGCTATTAAACCACTGTTAGGCAACCTACCTCTTAAGCCCCATCCGTTTCCTGAAGTTGTCTATGGCCTCCCATTCAATGGACGATGAGTGAGGGGACAGGGTTTAAGGAACAAGTTGTCTGATGGTGGGTAATGAAAAATGAACGCTGCCAAACTGACTTGATTTACTCTCAACTGATTTTGTTGGTAAAATCACAATTCGCCAGGTGGAATAATCTACTAGAGTTGCCCTGAACATTGGAGGGTTATTGGTAACAGGATCATTATCCATAATAAAGTAGTATACAAGACATGACCTTGAGAGTTGATATTATCTTGTATATTACACATGCATAATTACATACGTAATAACCCTCACTTTGTCAGAACAACTCTAGTACTGTACTGTATTCCAGGTAGCTGCAGTTATTTGATTTAGCAGGAGATTGTGTCCCATATGCCTGGGAGTATAAAAGTGCCCATCTGAGTATATAAGGGTGGACTATGGACAAACTATAGCCTATTTGATCATCTCTATAGATTGGTGGTAGTTGATTGACTGCTGCAGCTGTGCCCGAATCTGGTCTTTAGTTATGGCATAATTCAAAGAATTTTCATAACGGTTACACTGATGTTTCTGACGAGAAGAATGCTAAAATAAAACCTATTACATATACAGATTATTAATAGAAATAAAAGGCCTTAGAAAGTTTGTCACGTGGCCTAAATACACATGCACCTGCACTTTAACTCTGCTGCCAAATCAACACTTTTGGACGAAGCTCTTATAAGTTCCTTGCTTTTTCCTATGTTAAGACAAGTTAAGGTAAACTGTACAATACATCAATCCTGCAACAACATTTTAAAAACTCACTTATTGAAACCACGAAATCTTATAAAATATGGACATCGGAAAAATTAATCGAAAATTTGAATGGAAGATAACATGAGTCGAACTCGGGAGGAAAAACTTGAGAAGAAATTC
This sequence comes from Coenobita brevimanus, assembly GCF_032717465.1. Lineage (NCBI taxonomy): Eukaryota > Metazoa > Arthropoda > Malacostraca > Decapoda > Coenobitidae > Coenobita > Coenobita brevimanus. The sequence goes on along the minus strand of NC_136959.1, from coordinate 36,423,520 downwards.
GTTGGAATGACTTGATACTACCCGCCTCTTTTGGCTGCCGTTCCCATAAGCACCCTCCCCCTGCTCCTACCAGTCATTAATTATATTCAAGATTTTATATATATATATATATATATATATATATATATATATATATATATATATATATATCTATACATACTGTATATATGTCACGGGGGGAATGTGAATTTATGAAAAAAAGCTGATATAAATATATAATCAGTTGACACTAGGTGAATCGACTTGTGAAATCAAGGAGTAAGTTTTACTTTATTCTGACTTACTTCGCCGATTCTCTAAAGACGAGAATTTTATAAACTTTCTCAACAGTACACAGCAGAGACTATCTACTCACGAATGCTGTATCATTAGTACTGTTAGCCTCCGAGAAAGTGTGATCTTTACCCCCTGACAATCAATAACTGTTAATAATAATGGACAAGTTCTTGCTGATGCTTAACTCCTACTTGGCACAATGGATTTGAGAATTAATACCATAGAAGTGACCTAAATACCAGTTGTGATTAATATAGAAATTTGTGCAAACTGGGGTAAGCAAATTTAAGAAAGCACACTGTGGAGAAATCAAACACAATTCTAGTTTTACATTAAGGTCAAAGATAAGAACTGTAAATATATTAATTACAATGAAATAAATTTACGTTACATGAATATCAAAAATGAATTCAAGAGGGGAATTCACTGTTGCAGGGGTACTAGTGAATTCAAATATCAAAAGAAATACACTCACTCACTCGTTCAAAGAGCTAATCAGACTTAAGCCTGGGAAAACGAACAGAAATACTGATCAGTGGAGGGAACAGAGCTGAAACTACACAAGACTGGGCATCTCTGCTATGGCAGGCACTGCTCACTGCTGTCCACTACGCCAGTCACCGAATTGATGGGGAGATGCAAGGATTGCTGTACAACAGAGACGCTGTTCTCAACACTGGGCATAACGAGTACCTTCTCTCGAGGCAGTCCGAAACTGACTGATGTAACCAAGCCGGGTATGAGAGTGAGAGATGGTCATGTTCACCGAAATTGGGCGTGTCCTAACTTCAACGGTCAGCAGAGGCAGGGCGAACGATATACACATGCAATAAAATCACTCAGTGAAGCACTAATGTCATGGATAAGAACAGTCACTTTTGGAGCAGTGACAAATATTCTGAAAAACTATCCCGATCAACTGCATACAGGGACGGTTAAACTGAGTGATACACAGTGAGTTTTCCACTGAAGTTCGTGGTTTCCCACTAAAGTACAGTGTCATGAATTTGTATAAATACACAATCATGCAAATTCGTGACATTATGCCCCGTCAAAATCTAATTTTTTTCTCCGAAAAATTTTACAATATATACATACACATAAATCCTAACTCAGTCACACAAGATTCACACTGTGGTGTGTGTATTATCCCGCTACAGGGGAAAATCACTGTCACCAATGAGCATAAAAACCTCGTATTTACATTAATAGAAGCAAGCTTCAGGGAAAAACTCCGTGATGACGGTGAAAAATCCTGTACTCAGGTCAAACTGAATGAAAATTCACTACATTTACATTAACAACTAATCGTTATGTAGCGTGGTGTATGTAATACACAGTGTAGATGTGACAGTTGTAGTGTAACTGTACCTACGTGTAAAATGATATAATACAAATTAATAGTAAATGGAGACAACGAGGCAGAAGAGAAGAGGCGGCAGCATGTGGCAGAGATGATCAGCTTATCTGCATGAAGCAGCAGCATGCGGCAGAGATGATCAGCTTATCTGCATGGTAAAACTGCTGCACCCGCCAACTGTACCTCCGAAATCAATCAAGGTGGAGCATCAAAAGTGTCAGTGTGACAAACCGTTTTTATTAAATTACAAACTCTCTCTCTGCCTAGTACTCAGTTCATATGCTACAAAAGGTACCCCATTATTTTCTGACTCGGTACATAATTAACCAGGAAACGTAGTCCTTGGATTGCTCAAATCTCCAGAACATCCAGTTTACTGGTCAAACCTAACTCTACACTTACGATTAATATCGGCAAGCTGAGAATCCCTACGCAATCTTGGGCAGGTCACATTTTAACACCCAACGTGGGTTTGAACACTGGTGTGGATAATGTGCATTCTTCGGGAATTCTCAGAGAGGTTCACAGCTCGAGACACATGACAAGGATATTCAGACACAGCCTCGGATTGCCTCTGTGGGGTCTTGAACGTCCCCCTTAACCTACGGTACATATGTATGTACAAACTCTGGACGTAATGTGTCCTATGGGACCCACGAGCGAGACATCAGCTCTGCACCTACATTGTCACTTCCCTTGATGTATCTCACAACAAGGTTAAACTACTGCAAATCCAGTGTCCAGCATGTCAATCTTGCATTAGCTGTCTTAGTTGTGCTGAGACTAGTGAGTGGCATATGATCTGTTTCCAGAGTGAATGGTGCTCCATATAAATAATAACAGTATTTCTTAATGCCGTCAGCCATGGTCGAGAGTTCCTTCTCAACAGTACTGTAATTCCTCTCGGCAGGTTTTAGCTTATGGCTGTGATATGCCACTGGGAAAATTTCACCTTCCAATTCTTGCATTAATACGGCACCTTCTCCATCTTGTGAAGCATCAGTGCGTAGTACGAAAGGTTTATTGGAATCAGGCAACTGCAAGATAGGCTCCTTACACAGCATATTCTTGAGGGTGGCAAAAGATCTCTCTTACGCTTCTCCCCATTCGATGGTATTTGGAGCATGTTTCTGAGGCATCTCATACAAAGGCTGAGCAATGAGGGCAAAGTTGGGGATAAAACTTCTGTAATGCCCCACTAGGCCGAGGAATGCCCTAACCTGTGTCTTGGTCATGGGTCTCGGGGCTTCCCTAACCTTTCTGATCTTATCTCCTTGACACCTGCAGCTATTGTTGCCAACAATATGTCCGAGGAACCCTACCTCACCGTGCGCAATTTTACACTTGCTAGGCTTCACCGTCATGTTGAAACTCTGGAGTCTACTGAAGACAGTTTCCAAGAGCCAACGTGGCAGAATGAACAAGGACATCACCAACGAACATTTCTACTCCTACGATACCATGGAGTACTTGTCTCATGGCTCGATTGAATACTGCTGGGGAATTAGTAAGTCCAAATGGGAGGACTTTATATTGATACAACCCCCTAGGAATAGCAAAGGCAGTGGACTGACGACTCTCGGGATGAAAGGGAATCTGAAAGAATCCCTTCGCCATATCGAGCTTCATGAAATATCGTGAGCCCACCAGCTTGGAGAAGATGGCAATATGGTCACTCATTGGCTCGGCATCCACTTTGGTGATTGGATTTAGCCTCCTATATTGCCACAAATCCTGATTCCACCATCCTTCTTGTGGACTACTACCATTGGACTACAGTAAGGAGATGAGGACTTTTCAATAATACCTGCAGTCTCCATGTTGGCAATTTCCTTGTCTGCTGCATCCAATAATCGCATGGGAATTGGATATGGCTTAACCTTTATGGGAGTATTGCTGGTCAACTCAATTTTGTGACACTCAACCTTTGCGAGTCTAGGTTGGTCAGAGAAGACATCAGCATACTGACAGAGCAGTGACCTCTTGGCATTCTGGTCACCTAATGCTAAGTCAGTGTTAAGTAAGACATCTTTGACAGTCTCCTCCTGATGGGACTGAATGGTTAAGGGCTCGTCATCCTGGTCATCAGCTGGGATCACTGCAGCTGCCCCAGTTTCTTTCGGTGGCTGGTCACTGTCATCAGCTACTCGTAGGCCAGCCTCCTCGGGGTTTGACTCATGATAAGCCTTGAACGTATTAACGTGGAACCTTTTACGAAGATTCCCCATCTGAATTATGTAGTTGAGGTCTGAAATGTGCTCAGCTACATCATATGGACCCTTCCACTGTGCCAACAACTTATACTGGGCAGTGGGGAGTAACACCAAGCATTTATCACCCGGACTGAACTTCCAAAGTTTTGCTTTCTTATCATTATAAGCTTTCTGAACTTCGTGCGCTGCCTCAATTCTTTTTTTAGCTAACTCACAAGTCGACTGGAGGTGGTCAGCTAAATCAAGGACATAGGTGTAGGTGGTCTTGACTTCAGAGTCGGGTTCTTCATACTCACGAAGGACTTACAGTGGCCCATGGACTGACCTTCCATACACCAGGTCAAAAGGTGAGAACTTCAAAGAATGCTGTGGGGCTTCTTGATAAGCAAATAGAAGAGGGGCAATGAATTGCAGCCATTCCTTTGGATGTTCGGCGGCCATGCGCTTTAGCATCTTCTTGAGAGTCCCACTGAACCTCTCACACAACCCATTGCACATGGGATGATAGGGTGTATTTCGCAAGCATCGGATGGACAACAACCTAAATGCTTCATTCATGATCGCAGAGGTGAACTGTGAACTCCGGTCGCTTAAGTCCCCCTTGGGGATACCGACATGACAGAACACCTCAATCAGTGCCTTGGCAACAGTGATGGCCTCTATATTCATAAGGGCCATGGCTTCAGGCCACCATGTGATGAAATCAACAATAGTGAGGATATACTTTGATCCATCACCTGCCCTAGGAGAGATTGGCCCAACAATGTCAACTGCTACTCTCTCAAAAAGGTTCAGAGATTATAGGTATTGGTTTCAATGGTGCAGGATGGACACGCCCCCGGTCAGGGGTACACTGACACACATCGCAGGAACGAGCAAGCCTAATTATTTCCTGTCCCATTCCTGGCCTGAAAAAATCAGGATGGATGCGGTCAGAGGTTTTCTTTTGGCCCATGTGACCTCCCATCACTGAACAATGACCTAATTCAAACACTGCTCAGCAATACTTCGCAGGAACGACAAACTGCAGTCGAACTTTGCCCTGGGCTGTTTGTGACTCACGGTACAGCCATCCTCGCTTATGAAGGAATCTGGCTTGACCTCCCTGTGAATACTAAATCACATTACCCTCCAGCTTCTTATGCACTGAGGCAAGTGTCAGATCAGATTGTTGTTCTTGGACAACATCTTGACTACAAATCAGATCTTGCAGAGTTCCGATGGTCAACGGGGTGACACGGTTCGGAGCCTTGGCCATGGCTTGTCTTACTGCAACAGCCGAAGTCTGAGTAGCAATGTCTACGGTGCAACTATTTTTGACGCTTGGTATGTTACCTATAATGAGGTCAAACAAAGGTTCTGGCATGACAATAGCAGCTGTCAAGCCAGTGCAGAAAGGAGATGCCACCTGAATACGTGCCTCAGGGAAAAGACTCACTGATCCATCAATAAGTCTAACTTGGAACTTCTTATGTGTGTACTCATCTGGCCAAACTAAACTCTGCTTGACGGAGCAACCTGAGGAATCATTGTCTCTCAGAACATTTACGGAAACACCTCCCACAAAACCTGGCTGAACAAAAAAGGCAGTGTTGCTGGTGAAAGGGTCTGAGGAGCTAGCAGCCAGTCATTAACCCGTCACGTCCCGAGGTTTTCCGCACCTCCGACATCCCCCAGTCCCGAGGTATTTTCGATTTTTTTTTTTTTTGCTAAAACCTTCGCTTTTGGTGAGAAACATCAAAAATTCATAGAGAAATCGCTCACCTGAGGTTTAAAGTGCCCAATCCAGGTAGGAGTTCCTCCTTACCTGAGTGAGTTTTCTAACATGCTGGCATCAAAGAAAACGAGTTCTATGGGAGGGTAACTATTTTATCCACTCATAAACGGTATTTATTTATTTAGTTGGTACAAATGTATATGTAGTATGTGAGTATATTGGTTTCCAAGCAGTAATAAAGGCATTATAAGCATTGTTTCACTCACTAACTAATCACCATACCTGACCTTTTTTTGCCACATTACCTGATCATTATTTCTGGCTGTTTCTTCTTTTAATGCTATGTAAACATTGTCCTCCACATTGTCATCGATTGGGGAATCACTCTGGCCCTGAATATCTTTACTAGGCAGGTCACTGGTAACAGGTCCTTTGCCAAGACAATGGCGTGAGGGGGGGAGGGGGGAGGTTATGCAGTGTAAGGCATTGTCCCTGCTTGGCATCTTGTAGAGGAATAGAGGAAGGTGTCCCATGTATACATACGAAAAATCACGTGCGAAAATTGAAAACTGTGCAAATTAGGGACCTTGCAATTGCACGACGTACTGGTACGTCGCCGGGACTGGCAAATGCAAATCGTTGCAACGTACCCATACGTTGATGGGATGGGGCGGGTTAATGAGACTGCGGAACGAACGATGCAGCAAATGTGGCTCCCTGAGAACTAGATGTCTGAGGGACTGTGCTCACCATCTGAGGAGTTGGAGCATTGACCACCTGTGGAGGAGGGTTCACTGTTGTAGGGGGACTAGTGAACTGTGGGGATGTACCTATACTGGTGGGAATGGCACCACCATGTGCTTATTGTGGAATGAAGGCTGCGTTAGCCTCCTGCCTCCGATACACTAAAGTTGATTGTTCTGACTGAGGGTTATGTGGTTTGTCCTTGTTCTGCTGCTGCTTGGGATACTGCTGCTGGTTAGGGTACTGCTTGTACTTCTTCCAATTGGATTTCTGCGTATTTTGCCCCTGGTCCTTCTTCTGCAGTTTGTTTGAACTTTGGCCATTATTCTGAGAATGCCCTTGATGCTGGGGTTCAGTCTAAGATGGCTTCCCAGACTTGGCAGCATCCTTCCTATTGCAGGTCTGTTGCTTATGAGTTTGGTACCCGTACGTAGTGAAGAATGCATCAGCCTTTTCCACCATTTGGCTGGCATCCCTTACCTGGCAGATCTTAAGCTGAGCCATAAGCTCAGCAGGCCATGACTTTTCCCTCTCTCGCGTGCGAGGGGTTTCATCTTTCTCCATCCACGCATCTAAGTAAACAATGAGACGATCGAGGAACTGAACAGCAGTCTCCTTCTCTTGTAGATGTGCCCTCATAAACTGACTCCTGGTGTCATCAATTGTGAGACTGTACGCTTTGATGAGTGCAGCCTTCATCATCTCATACGTGAGAGTATCTCCACGAATTCTGTGGAGAATATCGAGGGCAGGGCCCTCAAACAAACTAAGAAACTGGAGCCGATTAGCTGCCTTATCCAGCTGGTACAGGTGCTCCACGTCTTTGAAACGAGCTATGAATGGCTTGATTCGCTCGCCTTCCTTATTTGAAGGAAGCTTGAGGCACGGGGTTTGCCAGAACTTGTGCTGGGAGAGCACTCGTGGAGCTCAGGTCGGCTGCACCAGATGTGCCCGAAGCCAAGGAGTCTTGCTTGAGCTTCAGCATCTCAAGTTCATGTTTCTCACATACCTCGCGCTCGGCACGCTCATGTTTGTGTTGTTCTTGCTCATATTCACATTCTCTCTCGCGTTCCTAACACCGTTCTCAGTCATGTTCACGCTGAATTTTCCACTCTTCATGGGCATCATTCTCACAATGCTGTTGATAATTGTACCATGAGAGCACATACTCTTTAATTTCCTGGGGATTGGTAAGCCCCATACCTTTGGCTTCCTGTATAAATAAACTAGTAGGCATAATGCTAACTCAGGTAAGACTGAGTGAACTAAAGACTGAGTACTGACTACTGTTCCAGAGAAATGCTAATAATCGAAAGTGAAGAATGTAGACACAGGCTAGTGGTGACCAGACTTATCTCCTGTGGAGGAGGATTCACCGTCGCAGGAGGACTATTGAATTGTAATTCATTTTATCTCGTTAAACTGATAGGATTCACTGTCGCAGGGGGACTAGTGAATTGTGATTCATTTTATCTCGTTGAACTGGTTGGATTCTCTGTTGCAGGGGGACTAGTGAACTGACTCGTTTTATCTCGTTAAACTGGTGAGATTCACTGTCGCAGTGGTACTAGTGAATCGTGACTCATTTTATCTCGTTAAACTGGTAGGATTCACTGTCGCAGGGGTACTAGTAAATCGTGACTCATTTTATCTTGTTAAACTGGTAGTATTCACTGTTGCAGGGGGACTAGTGAATCGTGACTCGTTTTATCTTGTTAAACTAGTAGGATTCACTGTCGCAGGGGATTAGTGAATCGTGACTTGTTTTACCTCGTTAAACTGGTAGGATTCACTGTCGCAGGGGGACCAGTGAATCGTGACCAGCTTGATCTAGTTAAACTGGTGAAGAATGAAAAAAAAAATGCAACTGGGCTGGAAAAATTTCTTATGTAAAATTAATAAACCAGAATCAATAACCACCAGTAAGATATTCCCTATAGACTTTAATGATATGAAATGCCTAGGTAAGAGTGAGTGAGTATTATTTCGTTAATAACTTTAAAGCTAGGAGTTAATATCCTGGCGACGTCACCAGATGTCACGGGCGAATGTTAGTTTATGAATAAAAAGCTGATACAAATATATAATCAGTTGACACTAGGTGAATCGACTTGTGAAATCGAGTAGTGAGTTTTACTTTATTCTGGCTTACTTTGCCGATTCTCTAAGGACGAGAATTTTATAAACTTTCTCAACAGTACACAGCAGAGACTATCTACTCACGAATGCTGTATCATTAGTACTGTTAGCCTCCGAGAAAGTGTGATCTTTACCCCCTGACAGTCAATAACTATTAATAATAATGGACAAGTTCTTGCTCCTAGTTGGCACAACGGATTTGAGAATTAATACAAAAATATTGGCCTAAATACCAGTTATGATTACTGTAGAAATTTGTGCAAACTGGGGTAAGCAAATTTAAGAAAGCACAATGTGGAGAAATCAAACACAATTCTAGTTTTACATTAAGCTCAAAGAAAAGAACTGTAAATTTATTAATTACAATGAAATAAATTTACGTTACATGAATTTCAAAAATGAATTCAAAAGGGGAATTTGCTGTCGCAGGGGGACTAGTGAATTCAAATAGCAAAGGAAATACACTAACTCACTCATTCAAAGAGCTAATCAGACTTAAGCCTAGGAAAACTAATGTAAATACTGGTCAGTGGAAGGAACAGAGTGGAAGCTACACAAGACTGAGTGTCTCTCTACGGCTGGCGCTGCTCGTTGCTAAAAGTCCACTACTCCGATCACCGAGTCAGTGGGGAGATGCGGGGATGGCTGTACAACGGAGACACTGCTCTCAATGCTGGGCATAATGAATACCTTCTCCCGAGGCGGTCCGAAATTGATTGATGTAACCAGGCTGGGTATGAGAGTGAGAGATGGTCATGTTCACCGGAAGTGGGCGTGGCCTATCTTCCACGGTCAATAGAGGCAGGGCGAACGATATACACATGCAGTAAAATCACTCAGTGAAGCACAAATATCATACATAATAATAGTCATTTTTGGAGCAGTGACAAATGTTTTGAAAAACTATCCCAATCAAGTGCATACAGGGACGGTTAAACTGAGTGATACACAATGGGTTTTCCACTAAAGTTTGTGGTTTCCCACTAAAGTACAGTGTCATGAATTTGTATAGATACGCAATCATGCGAATTCATGACAATATATATATATATATATATATATATATATATATATATATATATATATATATATATATATATATATATATACAGTATATATATATATATATATATATATATATATATATATATATATATATATATATATATATATATATATATATATATATATATATATATATATATATATATAAAGTCATTATGAGCTTTTAATAAGTCTAAAAAATGTCGCTATATTGAACTTTAATTGCCCGTCCCCGTCCCGGAGGGGCTCGGGGACGGGTACTGTTTTCACTCGGTTTGTCTGTTTGTTTGTTTGTCTGCCTGTCTGTCTGTCTGTCTATCTCTATGTAAGTATGTATGTTAACAACTTTACGCAAACACTACTGGTGCGATTATGACTAAAATTGCAGGGATGATGGGCTATGACCTTCTGCTCGCCTGATTAAATTTTGGGCCAAATTGGACCAAGGCCAAGGAGGCAGGGCCAAAAAAAATAAAACGTTTTTTTGCCATAACTCTTTTCAGATTCGTCATATCGACATAAAGCTAAAACCTAAAGGTGCATTGTCTGTTTGTTCGTTTATATGTCTGCTTGTCTGTGTGTCTGTAGGTATGTTAACAACTTTACGCAAAAACTACTATTGTGATTATAAGTAAAATTGCAGGGATGATGGGCTATGATATTCTGCTCACCTGATTAAATTTTAGGCCAAACTGGGCCAAGGCCAAGGAGGCAGGGCAAAAAAAAAAAAAAAAATCATCATAACTCTCTTCAGATTTGTCATATCAACATGAGGCCAAAACTAAAGGTGCATCTTTCAAATCTGCATCCTATAACATGCCTCATTACATCAGCGGGGTCACCCCCCCAGTTAGTGGTAGGGGGGTCAATGTAAGGTGCGTCTGGCCTAAAATTTCAAATGGACATAAAATCGTCAGTTTTCACCCGAATTTGGTATGTGACATCTTTGACTAGATATCCTGCTGTGTTTATACGTCAGCACTAAAATGACGGCCGGGGCTGGTTTTGCTGTGCCTTGGCACCCCCTCTTGTTTATCATAATTTGTACTAATTTGGGAGAAAAATCAAGTAACTCATAAATGCTATGTCCAGAAGTGTTGATATGGCAGCAGAGTTAAAAATTCACACATATCCAGGCAATATGATAATCTTTAAAGGTGTGATTTTTCTGTGTTATGCTATACAGTTTTTGTTATATATTTTTTATTATAATGTTTCTCTTCAGAGTGGATATGATAATGGTTATGAAAAAAAGAATAATGGAAAAAATCTTTACTAATGAACGGTTTCGGACACAGCTGCAAAAGCCAATCACTTGCCAGGTGTCAAGAGCTAAAGACTTTTATCTTCCAGGAGAAGATCAAATAGAATTTTAATACTGATGAGGTGCTGGGAAGACGACTAAGCTCATGAGAGAATGATCGTTGTACGAGGAGGACAGCACCCATTGGAAGGACGCAAGGGACGGTGGAAAGACCACACGGTAAGGAACTGAATCTCGTGTATTACACACATACTGACCACGCAGATCTTAAGGATCCAACAAAGTGACTCATCCATATTACTAAGAGATATTTTTAGGTAGACTGAGACAAAGAAGAGAGAGAGAGAGAGAGAGAGAGAGAGAGAGAGAGAGAGAGAGAGAGAGAGAGAGAGAGAGAGAGATGGGAGGAGAAGGGGGTTCAAACATGTTATGACTCAAGGGGTACTGGCTGCTCTGCTATCCTTAACCTTTTCAGAGCCATAGCGTCTTTCCTCATTCTCTTCTTACATCTCCAAACAATTACCTTCAACTCGGGAAAGACTTTTAAAATGCAAGGGTTATGTAAAACATACGCTGCCTAATTAATCACTACTCCATTAACCCCATTTAAGCTCATCAATCGCTCCGTTGTTATTTCATCTTGTAAATTTCTCGCTGAAGCTTTTCTGATGGACTCCTAACAGCTTGCTCTTCTCTTTGGAGTACAGTAGTTGTGAGAATGGGCCAATTATCCAGTGCATCGGTTTGGTTGGTACACAAGAAGTAAACCGGCAATGAAACTGCTTTACTCTTACTTTACTTTTTTTCCAAGCTGGCATGCGTTGACTTCACTTCTCTGTCTTTCGGCATCATTTCAGACTTTGACAAGACCATCAAAATGTAAACATAGGAATATAGAACTGATCATAAAGCAGTTGCTTGTAGATGAGCGAGCTGTGAACTTGTGTGTGTGTGTGTGTGTGTGTGTGTGTGTGTGTGTGTGTGTGTGTGTGTGTGAGTGTGTGTGTGACTTTCCTTGAACTTCTCTCCTGCGGGGTCTGTTCAACGCATACCTCAGCTAGATTCATTCTCAAGTCACTGATGCACTACATTGTTATTTTTCCCAGATTTCAGAACATAAAATTTTACTTAAAGAGCGAACTTTGATTCTCAAACAGTGAGTAGGTCTTTGAGCACTGTACCATAAATAATCTTTTATGGCCACCAATGAAGAGAAGGTGGTGCTGTAGTGCTATCAAAGAGTGCACCTGATCTGTGTAAAAATAATGTAAAATAATGGTGTAAGGGTGATAAACCAATGGAGTAGAAGACAGAGAGACAAAGAGAGTAGATTGCGCGCACGCACACTCACACACACACACACACACACACACACACACACACACACACACACACACACACACACACACACACACTTAGTTTTACTGATCATCAAATATATATTAGCCTACCTCCTTTAAAGTACTCCCTTCATACATGCACACTTTTTTCCAGCATTCTTGCCACTGATCAAGGATTTCTGGAACTTTACTTTCTTGATGATCTTCAGGAGCCGTTTCAGACTGGATGTCCTCAGCAATGTCAAAGCGATACCCTTTCATCATGAGCTTCAGTTTGGGAATCAACCAGAAATCGTACAGGTCAGTAAGGTGAATTTGGGACTAATGGAATGCTTCTTTAAGAAAATTACTAGATAATGAGCGCTTTGTGGCTGGGTGCACTGTCTTGTTAAGGCAATCGTCTCCCATTGTACTTCTTAAGCCATGTGCATTTTAAGTACTGTACTTCATGCAAGCACTTCCAGACGTCTAGGTGTAATGCTGCACTAACAGTAGTAAATCTACAGAGAAACTTTGTTGGAAGCATTTACAGTACTTCCATATAAAAAAAAAGTTAAAAAATGCAAGCAGCATGACCTTCACACGTCATCCTGACTGTAGAACTTTGGGGGATGTTGGTAACATTGATGTCTTCCACTATGACCTCTGTCTTTTAGTCTTAGAGTTATATCCACAAAGCCAAGTTTTATTCCATGTTATGACCCTGGATAAGAACACTGGATTTAGTGCAAACTGATCAATCAGACCAGAGTAATAAATGATAATATACCCCATCTGGTCATCTGCGGGGATGGAACAACTTCCCCACCTGATGCTGCGGCCTTCATCAGGTGCAAGGGCCGCATCCATACTAAAGGTGGCTGGGGCAGGCGGGTGCATGCAGGAGTTCTGTATCACTGTTACAGATATAAGTGACCCCACTGGACATGGGCGGGTGCAGGTGAGAACTGAAATGGGTTATGATGATGCAGAATTTTCGCCGCGGCAGCAAGCAGTTGGTGTGGACGGGCGCTAATATCTCACCATCCTGGCAATGTTTTTTTATTATCTCTCCCTCCCACTCCTTGAACGTCTGTTGTGTGCAAGCCGTCAGTGACAGTAATTACTTTTTTAAATGACTGCCTGATTGCACTGTGTCACTCATCTGGTGACTGATGATTAATACAGAATGGTCTGCGTCCCAATGAATGATGGGTGACTTTCACATAAATCACTCAAATGATGTATTACATTCTGATTTTTGCTCATTTCAGGCAACTGTACTCAGCTGTAGAGAATTTTATAGAACTTGAAGGGTTCCTATTCCCTTCGTAAATCCCTACCAGAAACAAAAATCTCCCTTAAGCTAAATAAAATTGTCTGATAGAAGCAAACATAATATAAAAAATAAACGACAGTGAAACTTTAAATCAAACCTGGCAGATAACAGTTGCACAAAGTAAAATTAAGCCTTCTCCGTCAATGGCAGCAACCTGTTTCCTTATTTACCTTCAGACACGTTTACTGTCTCAGGAGAAAGGCACACACACACACACACACACACACACACACACACACACACACACACACACACACACACACACACACACTTATTGTTTTGACTGAGAACAAGACGGACGACTTTAGTCAGCTGACAAAAACTCGTCATATTCAATGAGTTAACCATATTCACATACGGCTCTGTGTTATGAACCGTCCCCGCCCCGGAGGGGTTCGGGTACTGTTTTCACTCTGTTTGTTTGTTTGTCTCTCTGTCTGTCTGTCTGTTGACAACTTTACACGAAAACTACTGGTGCGATTTTGAATAAAATTACAGGGATGATGGGCTATTACCTTCTTGTCACCTGTTTAATTTTGGGCCAAATTGGGCCAAGGCCCAGGGTGTAGGCCCAAAAAATGTATTAAAAAAAAAAAAACATCGTTTTTTCACCATAACTACTTTCAAATGCGTCATATCGGTATGATACCAAAACCTAAATGTGCGTCTTTCAAATCAGCATCCTGTAACATGCCTCATTACATAGGGGGGGGTCACCCCCCAGTTAGTGGAAGGGGAGTCAATGTCAGGTGGGTCAGGCCTAAAATTTCAAATCGGCATAAAACCGTCACATTTCACCCGTTTTACTCCAAATTTGATATGTGAAGTCCTTGACTAGATAATAATCGTGTTGTGTTTGTACGTCAGCACTAAAATGACTACCGGGGACGGGTTTGCATTACCTTGGCACCTCATCTTGTTAGAGTTTATTTCTTTTGGCCACAAACTAGTATTCGAATTTGCCTACTGTTTTGATTCCTGGCCAAGTGTTTTTTGTTCTTTAGCATTTTATTCTCCGTTTATGAATATGTTGTCATGTATGGTTCCTGCATCTTTGAAATATGGATATAGTTGATATGATAACAACCAAGGGAGTGTTTACCTGCCATACACTATTTCAAACTGACAGCCAAGACTTGTCAGGCAATCTCCCCTTTAACAGGCACATGTAAATTTATTTCTAAAAAAAATTACCATTGTAAGATTTTCTTTTTTTTTTTATATATGAAAAAGGAATAGCCTTTACTTCGAACATATCTTCATCTTTGTTAGTTCTCATAATATGAGTCTCAGCAATTTTGCTGAAGTGTCTGTATAAGTAATAGCATTGCTCATATTATTGATGTGCCTGGCAACCTAAAAATGTGTGTATGCCCTAGAAATATACCTTACTATTATCAAACAGCTTTGGGAAAAAAAATTATGTGTATAATAATTGTGCATAAATAAAGCTTCACAATCATTAATATCATTGTTGTATTTTGTAATAGAAACAAAATATATATATTTTTGCAATTAAGAACCTTTTGCATCACGCAAATAAATTTTATACAGCCTGTTTCCTCATTGCATCAATATCAAATGCGAAAGTTTCTCTGCTCCGTACCTCCACTTCAGTATACTTTGTAATAATTGAATATGCGTCACCAATTTGCTGAGCAAATGGTAAAAGGGCTAGGTCCATCATCTGATTGCTCTGAATCATTAGGTACTACTGCCATTAAGTCCTCACATTTTCATCCATAAAATTCAATATAGTGTCTGAAAGAAGTGGAAACACTCAAACTGTGTTTTTATGATAACAACAATTTTGCTGAATTGTATCAATATCATGTAGCTTTACCATAAACATGTCTCTCAACAAAATTGTTAAGAATTATTCAAGCATCTAGTGTTATATATTACACATCATATATCATAAAATTCTGTTATTCAAAATAATCATTAATGTATAGAAAATATAAAAATGGAATAGAAATGTTCCTTATCTTTTCATAGACAACTAAAAACGAATGCAAAAGACGAGGAAAATCAGGTCTAGTTGGTACCTGAGAGGCTGTATTTACTCTGAGGTAGCTGACTGGCACATGTTGCCATCAGTAGAGGGATAAGGCACCAAGGCAAAGGCTACAATATTGCTGAGCAGCCTGGACAGGGTTTCTCATTTCTGTACCTCCACTTCAGCATACTTTGTACTCCTTGAATAATCCTCACCATTTTTGTCGGGCAAAAGGTTAAAGGGACGAAAATACAAACCTTTGTGAATTGACCACTTCCGAGGTTTGACGCTCCTACTGTCTGTATTTCCATTATTATCACTTTTCTTACTGCTCTTTACATAATACAGCACATTTAAAATTATTATTTCCTCTACTCTCTTCTACTTTAGTGCCACATTGCCATATCATGACTCTATTAGTTCTTCATTATTCCTTCCTTCCGAGTTCTGAGCAACAAGGGAGTAAAAAATAAAGCCGACATTAAAAATTTTCGTAGTATTACACTAATAATGGCATTCAGTATATATATATATATATATATATATATATATATATATATATATATATATATATATATATATATATATATATATATATAAAGATGTCTTATGACAATAGCTTTAACATTACAGTACATTAGGTATTTGCTATATAGTCATGTTTCAATTTTGTCGTAAATAGGCTAAGTAAGATATGAAAGACCTCCCGTCTTTTCACAGTACACTAGTTTGTTTATTCATTTCCTAATTTACGGCTAAATCGATGCATAACATTATTCAGCAAGTACTTCATTTAATGCAAAAGCTATTCTGATGCAATATTCATCTCTTTTAAGCGCAATTTATGCTGACACTACGAAATTATCATTGTCTATATGTTCAGCATTCCTGTAGCCTAAAACTCACAAGTGGTTAATTCTGAGACTTAAAATTTTTTCATTGGTAGAGGAAGTTTGCATTACCCATCGCAGATGAATTTGCATCTGGGTCTAAAGTTATCAGAGTAGTTGATGTTGCGTTATTGCTAGGCACCAGACAGGGGCTGAGACAGAGGTAGAAACTGGTCATCATCCTTGACCCATGAACCATGTGAGCAGCCAAACTGCTGACCCATGACCCAAATTACCTGCATGACCCATTATCACAGCACCATTTAGACGAATAAAATATCATCATCATCATCACCATCCAGTCCTTTTTTCCCCCACCAGGAGGGTAGGGATTCTGGGCGACATTACTTAGTATGCAAAGGTGACCAGCCTCAGTCATCCCTGACTGAGACTGCACCACCAATAAACCTCAGTCACCCACCATATGGAAACTTCTTCAGGCTCCATTTACTTGAACTGCTATATCCACTAGACCACCAGGCTTTTACTACCTGGCATAGTAAATGGTTTTCTGGGTTCAAAGAAAGCATTTGGCTTGTTGCCCAATAAAGTCACCTAGAGAGAGAGAGAGAGAGAGAGAATACTATGTCAAATGAGAGGATGATGGGTGCCCCAACTAGTATTCTAAAGCTAGGTATTCTAAGGTGAAACAGAGAAATTCTGCAGCATCTGGCACTAGACTTCAGGGATGTTGTTCTTACAATCATTAAGACAGAAAAAATTATTATATTAAAATCTCTTGCATTATTCTTAAGCATTGCCCTGAAATTCCACTGAATCTTAGACTTGGTTTGAATGCTTGGTCCCCAGTAGCCATTAAAAAAGAAAGAAAAAATCATCTCTTGAAATTCTTGTTGTATTCAAAAGCTACACACAAAGATTCCATTGCATCTAGTGCTAATCCCCACCCGTCTTTCTCTGGGAAAAAAGCCAGTCACGAAAGACTCACGAAATCTCGGTTTTGACCCGCCTAGATCTGCTGCTGGCTCATGTAGGTGTGTCATTTCATTTGTGACCCACACTGACCTGCAATATTTTGTGACCCAAGAAACCCATTAACCCTTCCGACCCGTTTCCATCTCTGGACTAAGGGCCTTATTCTAGGCGGCATAGGAGACTTCATAATGACTGTTCCTTAGCGTGTTATAATACATATTCTCATCCTCATCTAAGTCATTTATACCCTTTTAATATATACTTAGTTTGCATCAGTGACACAAAATAAGTGCTACACTTTGCAGAAATACGTCGTTGAGAAAGAGATGTTACAAACCCTTCAGAAGTACTAGAATACAACTGAATACTGTATGCTGGCCAGTTAACCACTAAAGCCCGGCGTGGAGTCTGCCACACCACTAGCTGTACCTTGAGATATTTGTAGATATTGTTTGTTTTCAAACCTTTATATTCACCAACTACACTTCCTCGAATATTCATTATGAAATCAAAATATCCATCAGTCTTTCATCACACCACTGGAAGTCTCCAGATGTAGGTAGATGCATTGTGGAGTGCAGAGGTGAAGAATAGAAATAATTTTGGAGTAGCTGTGAGGCTGCATCACGATGAGCACTCCAGTCTGTGGCTAGGGTGGATTCTCTGCTCAGGCCTGGGTGGCTCAAGCAGGAGGAGTCTGCTTCAGTATCTCTTCCCCAAGCCTCATTAGACTTTTACTTTTCCAAAGCTATTGCACTTAATATTCTAAAAATCTTGCATCTCTAAATGAATGTCAGTCCTTACTTTCTTAAAGACATTCATTCTCTATACCAGTGGTTCCCAAACTGGGGGCCATGGCCCCTTTGGGGGCCATATATCAGAATGTAGGGGGCCATAACCTGAACCGAAGGAGTTTAGCGAGTAGGTAGTCAGTGGAGAGAACTTACACAGGTTCAGTACAGGTTTGTGCAATGCCTTGCTGCCAGGGAATTTTTTTTTATTGCTGAATCAGCTTTTGGCAATACTGCAATTTTTAATTACTCTAAGTATGGATTTTTTTAAATGTGCATTTTATTATTCCTTTAGTACCATTTCAATAATTATATAAGATTCAGCTAAGACAAAATACACATTTCTTTATTACTACTTAACAAAAGAGAAAATAACAAATGGAATCAATAAAATTACAGGATTTGCTAGAGTGATTTTTATATGGACATGATGAGTGTAGGACTGTAGTGTAGACAGTCACTATAGTCATGGGTTATGGTTGGGGAAGGGGGGCCATGGACAAGGATCATGTATGAAAAGTGGGTAACGACCAGAAAAAGTTTGGGAACCACTGCTCTATACTGAAATTATGCTTCTTTTCTATTTCACTTAGACGTCTGGGGCATGTCTCTCTCCATGTGATACCTTCCATCCTCAAGTGTCATCTCCCCACTCAGTTGTGACGACACTGCCACACTTGGCTCCCTGCCAGTTATATGTTTACTTTGTCCCTTTTTTGTGTTAGTGGGCACCCTGGCAGGGTTGGAGGTGGCAGGGGGCAGGTGGGCAGCAGTTGCGGCGACCAAATCAAACGATGCGGAATCAGTACTCACAATTCTGACATTTTCTGTGGTGCACAGTAGACTGCCAATACTGTGAGCCAGTCTCCACTACATTTGTGTGATGCAGTGATGACAAAAGAAAATAGCTGTCATTTCAAACTGTGATGGGAAAAGCCATGATTGCCCAAACACATGATTCCGGATGGCCAGTGCCATCTATGGTGTTTTAGGAGTTAAGAAGGCTCCCTAGTACCTCCTACTTTTATGACTGTAGATGCCAATGTAACATTGTCTCATTTGCAAATAATACAATAAATGTTGATATTAATAAGATACGGGATCAAATAATGAACATCAGCAAAGCAAGGTGTGTTATGCAAAATATACTGGTGGGCAAGAGGTTCTGCATTGCCTTTTTAGCCAACATGAGCAAGATTCCCAGCACAATTCTCACTGTGTTATAATCTAAACTTTGCCTACATTGAACCATTTATTATTTGAGGTAGTTTGTGTGTGTGTGTGTGTGTGTGTGTGTGTGTGTGTGTGTGTGTGTGTGTATCTTCTGTGACCATGTGCTTAAATAGTTTAGCCCTACCCTGTGCCTATTGATCACCTGCCTTTCCCAAGGCAAGGAGATATGCTTTGTGTGTGTGTGTGTGTGTGTGTGTGTGTGTGTGTGTGTGTGTGTGCGTGATGCCAAAATATGCCAAAATATCTCAAAATGTTGTGGACGTATTTTCGTCAAACTTTCAGGAAATAGCAACTGTGTGGATGTGCATAAACCAATTGCTCATGGTGAGAGTTTGGTGAAAGATGACTGAATGCCAACTGTCATATATTTTTGTCACCTGTCTTTAGCAAAATGAAATGATACAGTTTTTCTCTGTGTGTGTTTGTGTGTGTATGTGTGTGTGTATGTATCTGTTGCAAAAATATCTCAAAAAGTTTTGGACGAATTTTCATCAAACCTTCCGGAAATAGCAACTATGTGGATGTGCAGAAACCTGTTACATTTAGTGAGGATTTGATCAAAGACGGGCGAATGACAGCCACCACAAATTTTTACTTCGCCAGACAGAGTCTGATGAGGTATTGTTTTTGGTCGAGTTTCTTTGTGTGTTAGCAACATTACGGGAAAACGGCTGAATGAAATTGCATGGTACTTTCAGGTCCCAAAAGAAAGAGATTAAATTTTGGAGGCAATCGAGTGACCCTGAAAGTACAAAATCAAGGTCACAGATTTTCAAAGGGCTACATCTTGAAACCAGTTGGAGATAGAGATATTTACTATTATCAACATACAGGAACTCCCATATGGGCTATCATTTGGCACCAAGACTTTTGACCTTGATTGACCTTGAAAGGTCAAATTCAAGGTCACGGATATTCAGGGGACTATAACTCGAAACTTCCACCTTAGACGATTCCGGTGCTGTTCCTCCATCACTTCTCCCCTCTGACTTCCTCATGGCTGACATTAAAATTTCTTCAGTTGATGTATTTTCTGCCATCACTGGCCTCAGTACTAACAAGGCATATGGGCCTGATGGGGTCCCTCCTGTTGTTCTCAAGAACTGTGCTTCTGTGCTTACACCCTGCCTAGGCAAACTCTTTCGCCTTTGTCTGTCAACTTGTACCTTTCCTTCTTGCTGGAAGTTTGCTCTCATTCAGCCAGTCCCAAAGAAGGGTGACCACTCCCAACCCTCCAACTATCGTCCAATTGCTTTTACCGTCCTGGATTTCAAAAGTTTTCGAGTCAATTCTTAATAGAAAAATTTTAAGGCATCTTTCCTATCACAACCTTCTTTCCGATCGTCAGTATGGGTTCCGTCAGGGACGCTCCACTGGCGATCTTCTCACCTACCTTTCAGACTCCTGGTCATCCTCCTTTCGGGACTTTGGCGAAAGCTTTGCCATTGCACTTGACATCTCAAAGGCTTTCGATCGAGTCTGGCATAAATCTTTAATTTCCAAACTGCCCTCCTACGGTTTCTATCCTTCTATCTGTGCCTACATCGCTAGCTTCCTTTCTGGTCGTTCTATAGCCGCTGTTGTAGACGGCCATCGTTCTTCTCCTAGATCTATCAACAGTGGTGTTCCTCAGGGCTCTGTCCTATCACCAACTCTCTTCCTTTTATTCATCAATGATCTTCTAAGCTGTACATCTAACCCTATCCACTCATACGCTGATGACTCCACCCTTCACCTTTCCATTCGGTTCCCGCAACGCCCATCTCAACAGTTACTTCAAGAAACAAGGGATGAGGCTATGGCACACCTAATGTCTGACTTGGCTCGTATCGCTGACTGGGGTAAAAATAATATGGTTGTCTTTAATGCATCTAAGACTCAGTTCTTACACCTATCAACCCGACAGAGTCTTCCACAGGTATACCCACTAATGTTTAATAATATTCAGCTTAATCCTGCATCATCCTTGAACATGCTTGGGGTTTCATTTACTCGGGACTTATCTTGGAAAGACCATATTACATCTCTTGTAAAATCTGCTTCCAAGAGATTGGGTGTGCTAAGCCGACTCCACTCTTTCTTTACCCCTGCACAATTGTTGACTCTATACAGGGGTTTTATGCGCCCCTGTGTGGAGTACAACTCTCTTATGTGGGGAGGCTCCCCACATACAGCTCTTCTCAATAGGGTGGAGTCAAAGGCTTTTCGTCTCATTAACTCTCCTCCTCTTACTGACTCCCTTCAACCTCTGTCTCTTCGCCGCACTGTTGCATCTTTATCTCTTTTCTATCGCTACTTTAATGGTCATTGCTCCTCTGAACTGTCTGCTTGCATTCCTCCACCTCTACGACGGGCGCGTAGCACCCGTCTGGCAGCAAACTCTCATCCCTTTTCTGTCCAACTCCCTAATGCAAGAGTTAACCGTTACTCCCAGTCTTTCATTTATGCAACAGGTCAGCTCTGGAACTGTCTCCCTCTATCTGTATTTCCTGCTGCCTATGATCTCCAGTCTTTCAAACGCAGTGTGTCCAGGCATCTCAAAATGATCGGATCTTGAATTTGGCTCTCTATTGTATTTTGTTTTTCTCTTGGTGGGAACTGTTACTGCGGGCCATGGCCTTTGGTTCCTTCTTCCTCGCATAAAAAAAAAAAAAAAAAAGATATTTACTATTATCGTCACATAAGAAGTCCAAGATGGGCTTTTAATCGGAATAATGGTGTTTGACCTTAAGTGACCTTGAAAGGTCAAACTCAAGGTCACAGATATCCAGGAGGTTACATCTTGAGACTGGTGAAGATTGATTTTACTCTTATTGATATATAGGAAGTCCCATATGATTTTTTAAATCAATACCATGACCTTTGACCTTAAGGTACCTTGAAAGGTGAAACTCAAGGTCATGGATACTCAGGGGCTATAACTCAAAACTGGTTGAAGATAGAGTTATTTACCATTATCAAAGGTATGGAAGTCTCATATTTGGCACCATGACCTTTGAACTCGAGTGACTTTGAAAGATCAAATGCAAGACCACAGATTTTCAGAGGGTTATATCTTGAAAACGGTTGGAAATAAAATAACTACTTTTGGGTGAGGTTTGTTGTGCCTGGCATCACTTGTTACTGATTGCCTTTATCAAGGCGGAGCAATAATGTTTTTGTTCACGACGGTGTGTGTGTGTGTGTGTGTGTGTGTGTGTGTGTGTGTGTGTGTGTGTGTGTGTGTGTGTGTGTGTTTTCCCATTATATCTCCTGAATGACTTGAGCTATCAACGTGAAATCTTTGGGTATCAAGATATGGCCAAAATCTTGGAGAAGTTCGAAAATGGGCACTCATTGTCAAGGTTAAGGTCACCAAAACGGCTGCCAAATGTCAATTAGTTTTTATTGCCCACCTTTGGCACCATTATACCTCATAAATGGCTTGAGCTATCAACATGAAATCTTTAGGGTTTCAAGATATTGCCAAAATCTTGGACGAGTTCGAAAATGGGTACTCGTGGTCAAGGTCAAGGTCATCAAGTGGCTGGCAAAGGTCAACTACTTTTAATATAGATTGGCTTTTTGTGAAATGTGGTGATTGAATTGTGTAGAGTTTCGTGGATTTTCTTCATATTTGTTTTGTATGTAGCTTGTAAGTTTTCCAACAGCATATTCTGGCAGGAGATTAGCATTTGGCTCCCTAATGTTTTTCCTTCATTTAATATGTAGTGGCTTTTGTGAAACTTGGTGACTGAATTTCATAGATTTCTGCGAATTTTCTTCAAATTTGATTTGTACGTACACTCGACCCTCCATTTCCCGGACTAAAACAGGGGAAAGATCAATCCAGGAACCCCCAAAAGTCCGGGAATCGCAAAAGTCCAGCCCCACATACCATTCCCCTTCCTTTTACTATACTTTGTCCAAATTCTCCAATATTGTCCAGCAATTATTCCGATATTGTAGAGCATTCTGGAATATAGGCTGCCTATACCAACATAACTAACACACACACACAGTACAGTGGGGTGAAGAAGGATGGTGGCCATGATGCTTTTCATGTATGAGAATATCTTTTTGTGTGTGTTGCAAATGGCCTTTATTGAGTCTAAACCCTGCTAATATTATAATGTATTGTGCACCAGACTGCTTATGGTTTTATATGAAGGAATAATAACTGTTAAACATGAAGAATTAAACTATTTTGAGTATAAGTGGCTGCGGAATGGCAAGGAGAAGGGGGGTAGGTGAGAAGGGACGAAAAAAATCAGTAGGGTGGAAGCAGTGCAATCAATGAAGAAAGTTAAAATGAGGAGAGCCTCAGGATTGATGGAATGTGTGGTGAAATGCTGAAGCCTGGGGAAGAGATAGTAGTACAATGGATATGGAAGATATTCAGATTGGCCTGGGAGGAAGACAGAGTCCTGGAGGATTGGAAGTCAGGTATAATTATTCCCTTGTACAAAGGAAACGGGGAAAAAGAAGTGTGTGGTATTCTAAGGGGCATTTGTCTTTCAGTGTAATAGGAAAAGTACAGTATATGGTAGGATACTTATGAGTTAGGGAAATACAGAGGAATAAGTTGGAGAAGAACAGGGAGGATTTACTGTAGGAAGAGAAGAGGATGTGTAGATTCGATATTCATCCTTAGGTCTTTTGTGTATAAGTTTCTAGTGAGGGGAATGAAGTTGTATTTTTTAAATACGAGAACAGAGGAAGCAGAAAAAAAAATGTATAAAAATAATCCATACACCAGATTACAGGTATCCTCCATTCATAAAAAAATCTATTCAAGTTGGTCTTGAACAGTCGTAGGTTGATGTCTGGGGGGAAACCCCTCTGGGGAAGTACGTTACAAAGAGATGCAGTTCGGGGAATAAGAGAATTCTTATAGGCAGAAGTTCTTCAATTTGGGAGTGCCACAGTCCAGTCTTCAGCGTTACGAGACGCCTGTCTAGTACGGGGGAAGACGTGGGGAGGTGGTACAATGGATGCAACTTCTTCATAGCATTCACCATAAAAGTACCTTCAAAATAATGCACGGGAGGCAATATTCCTTCTTACTTGAAGGGGAGGTAGTTCATCTGCAATAGTAGGATTATCAGCTTTATTCTTAATTTTGTCCAGTTGTTTTAGTGCAGCCCTCCTGGGGGTAGGTTTTTTTTTTCAAGAATACTCCCCCAGTATCCCTGCTTGTCGTAAAAGGCGACTAAAAGGGTTGGCGAAGGGTTAGTGCCCCTCCCTGGAAAACAACTAACTAAAAAGACAAACAAGAAACCTCGGACAAGGACTGACCAAACGATGACGACCCAGGACCGGACAAAGGACTTGGTAATGGCAACGTGGAATGTAAGAGGTGCGAATGATGAGGTGAAAGAGAGAGAGATTGTCCAGGTGCTTGAGGGTGCGAAAGTGGATGTATGTGGAATAACTGAAACAAAATGGAGAGAAGAGAGTGTGAGAGAATGGGAGTATGGATGGGGTATATGTGCAGTAGATGAGAATGAGAGGGCGAAAGAAGGAGTATGTATAGTTGTGAGTAAAAGATGGAAGAAGAGCATAAGACAGTATGGATCACTTGGGTCAAGGATTGTGTGGGTAAGGTTGAAAGTTGGAATACAAATGTGGGCGATTGTGTCTGCATGCACCAACGCAAGATCGTGCTAGCAGAGTGAGAGAAGAGTTCTGGACAAATGTGGAAGTGTTCATGGAAAAGTTTGGAAGGAATGAGAGTGTTTTTGATCGGTGATATGAATGGTAAAGTAGGAATGTGAAGGTGGATGGAATAGTTGGTGAGTGGGGTATGCCTGGTGAGATAGATGAGAATGGCAGTGCTTTTTATACCCAATCTCTTCTTCAGGCATAAAATGATCCACAAGTATACATGGCGAGTGATGAGAAGGGTGGGTGGTGAACTGAATGAAAGGAAGGCAATGATTGATTATGTGTGTGTGGATGAAAGGATGCGAAGATGTGTAATGGATGCAAGAGCTTATAGAGGTTGGGGGAGTGGACTTTCTGACCACTACTTGGTGGTGGTCAGAATTAGGATCCAAGTAAGATGGAGAAATAGGAGAAGGGAAAGACGAGAGGAAGGAGTATTTGTAATGAGAGTGGAAAGGTTACAAGAGGAAGAGAAAAAGACAGAGTATAAGAGAGAAGTGGAGGAACGATTGGGCAAATATGAATTGGAGCAGATGGGGGATGTGGAAGGTATGTGCAGGATATATACAGAAGAAATATGTGCAGCATGTGATGTGGTGAGTGGGAGGAAGAGAAGACGGAGGGGGGTGCAAGGAACAGCGTGGTGGACTGGAGAGGTGAGACAGGCTGTGACACAAAAGAAGAAAGCATGATAAACTGGGGCGTGGAAGAAGTTGAGAGGCGGAAGAGAGAGTTATATGTAGAAAGAAAGAGAGAGGTGAAAAGATTAGTAAGAGACAGTAAGAAGAGAGTGGATGAGGAATATGGAAGGAATTTGAGTGTAAGAAAATGTTCTGGAAAGAGGTGAAGAGAGTAAGACAGGGTGGAAGTGAGGTTAACAGGGGAGTGAAAGATAAAAATGGTAGATTACTAGTGGAGAAGGGTGAAAAAGTGAGCAGATGGAGAGAATACTTTAGGAAATTGTTGAACATACATGATGGAAGTAATGCGAGTATAAGTGGACGGGGAATGGCTGGGAGGAGGAGGGAGGTGAGAAGACAGGAAGAAATCAGTAGGATAGAAGTTGTGGAAGCAATGAAGATAGTTAAATTGGGGAAAGCCCAAGGAATTGATGGAGTGTGTGGTGAAATGCTGAAGCATGGGGGAGAGATAGGAGTAGAATGGATGTGGAAGATGTGCAGATTGGCCTGGGAGGAAGGTAGAGTCCCGGAGGATTGGAAGTCAGGTATAATTATTCCCTTGTACAAAGGAAAAGGGGAAAAAGAAGTGTGTGGTAATCATAGGGGCATTTGTCTTCTTAGTATAATAGGAAAAGTGTATGGTAGGATACTTATTGACAGAGTTAGAGAAATAACAGAGGAATTAGTTGGAGAGGAACAGGGAGGCATTAGGAAGGGAAGAGGTTGTGTAGATCAGATATTCATTCTTAGATCTTTAGTGGAAAAGTTTCTAGAGAAGGGAAAGAAGTTGTATGCAGCTTTCATGGATTTGGAGAAAGCATATGACAGGGTGGATAGACAAGGATTGTGGAAAGTATTAAGAATATATGGAGTAGATGGGAAGTTGTTGAATGCTGTGAAGAGTATGTATGATGGTGCTAAGGCTGCAGTGCGTGTGGATGGTGAACTAAGTGAATTTTTTTCTTTGAAGGTTGGGTTGAAACAGGGATGTGTCTTGTCTCCATGGTTGTTCAATCTGTACATGGATGGGGTAAGAAAAGAGGTTCAAGGTAGGGTAGTGGATGTTGGAGTGGCCCTGGTGAGAGAGGATAGTGTTTGGAAACTCCCTGTACTTTTGTTTGCAAATGATACTGTGTTGTTGAGTGAAGATGAATGGGAGCTGCAAGGCTTGGTGGATGAGTTTGGGAGAGTGTGTAAGAAAAGGAATCTAAAGGTGGATGTAGGGAAGAGTAAAGTGATGGTCTTTGAGAGAGGTGAAGTCAGTGAATGTACAGCGAGGTTGGATGGTGAGGAGTTGGAAAATGTAAGTACATTTAAGTACTTGGGTAGTGTGATGAGTAAGGATGGAGGGTGAAGTGCTTGAAAGGATACAGCAGGGAAGAAAGGTTGCTGGTTCCTTGAAAGCAATGATAAGAAACAGGGAAGTGAGCATGGAAGTGAAAAAGTTACTACATGACAGTATTGTGATACCAACTCTAACGTATGGAAGTGAAGCCTGGACGTTGCTGGAAGGACACAAGTCAAGAGTGAGAGCAGTGGAAATGAGTTATTTAAGAGGAGCCTGTGGAGTCACATGGAGAGACAGGCTGATGAATGAGGAAATAAAGGAGCGTTGTGGTGTGGATGTGGATGTGATAGGAAGCGTTATGAGGAACACACTGAGGTGGTTTGGCCATGTGGAGAGGATGGAGGGTGAAAGACTGACGAAGAGAGTGTATGTGAGGGGGGAAGAGGGAGGGGGAGGCCGAGGATGAGATGGAGGAATGGGGTGGATAGGTACATGAGCGAGGGGGGTGTGAGTTGGGAGCAGGGCGTTGAAATGGAGGGGGACAGGGCGACGTGGAGGCGATTTGTTTGTGGCCACCCCAAACGGGATTGAGGCGTCTAGATAGATAGATAGAGAGAGAGAGAGAGTTTTAGTGCAACCTCTCCACATCCTTTCCACAAATGTGAACAATATTCTAGCTGGGAGTGCACATGACTTGTAAATTATAGGTAACTGCTTGTCAGTGAAGTAGTTACGGACTCTTTACAATAATCCAAGTTTCCTTGAGGTGGTTTTAGTAAGTAATCTAACATGATAGGTGCAGCTAAGGGCACTGTTAAGTGAAACACCAAGAATTTCAATACCGTACTTTCAGAGTTAGGAATATTAGTGGCACTGAACTTATTACTGGAATCAGGTAATATCTATTAGAAAACTTTATACATTTGGTTTCCTAGTGTTAAATGAGACAATGTTATTTTGTCTCCAGTGCTTTTAGATATCTTGATTTATGGAGACTGCTGTACTGTGTTGTAAGTTAAAGATATTAAACGTTGTGAATGGGTGTCTAAGTGTCAATGAACTGTGAAGTGCTGAATCACCTGTATATGAATGGATGAGATTATGGGTAACAGGTAAGAGATCATTAACCTGCTGCGTCCTAGCCGATTTTCACCAATGACCCTCCCCACTCTCGGCAGATTTTTTTTTTATTTTATTTGTTTTGCTCAGACCTCCGTTTTTTATGAGAAACATTGGAAAACAACCCCCCCACCCTAAAAAAATGTTCACCTGAGTTTATAAGTGTGCTATACAGATGACCCTCCAAACACCTGGTACCGTCTTCTCTGGAGCCACGCTGCTGCTGTCACGTTTTCTGTGGTATGGGTAACTAATGCAAACCACTCAGAATAGGTAGATTTTTGTTCATTTGGTACGAATTTATATGTAATACAAGAATATATTGGTTTTCACACAATAATATAAGCAACCTAAGGGTTGTTTCACTCACCGAACACAGCAAAATCGCCAAATTCTTGCACAGTTGACTCACTATGTTGTTTCAACTGACATTCTATTTTTCAACTTATATTATACTTTTCTACAAACATTATACCAGTTTCCATCTTGTATAATTGTTAACACATATTTTTACAGGCCTTAATATTATAGTGACATCATAAATCGCAGGCACACACAGTATCAGTAACGTACTAAGGTGTGGTATTCCCTGAAACATGGCTCTACGCACTATCCAACGTTGCATTCAACACACTCGTACCTCGTGTCTTTTCTCTGACTGGTTGGTCATACTTTGGAGTGACTGCATACGTGACAGTGGTGCTGGGGTCTAGGATGGTTTGGTTGAGGAGGTATGATGGTGGGAAAGTGGCATCCAGATTGGTGTAGGGGATTCTGGCAGGCAGTGGTGGGGCGGGAACGGTGGTGGGGCCTGCCTTCTGCATATTTGGAGATAATTTCCCGGGACAGCTCCCTCACAAGCCCCTCAAAGGTCTCTGAGGCACCCGTAGTCAAGGCGTGGAGGTAGTGGGCGTTGAGGACCGTGATGTCCAGCAAAGTGGAAGTACAGCTTTTTGTACCACTTCACTGTGGTCCTGGCACATTCCGCACTGGAAATCGTGGAGTCAGACTGGTCAACTTGCCTCATAATTGACATTGTAGTCATTTGCTGACTCTGGTTTCCAAATGTAGAGCCTCCTCTTGATGCAGTAATCCACGTAGTCGGTGCGGTGCATCAGGGGGAGGTGCACCGTCGGCAAGAGGAAAACTTCCCTGTTGTGGTTCCATACTTAGGCGTTATTCGCCTTGAAAAAGACCACCTCGTTCTTGTCAAGCTACCTTGACCATATGCCGACGGTTTTTCTTGACTGCCACAGCCTCCAATGTCGTGAAGGTGGAGGTAC
The DNA here is from genome assembly GCF_032717465.1 of Coenobita brevimanus. NCBI lineage: Eukaryota > Metazoa > Arthropoda > Malacostraca > Decapoda > Coenobitidae > Coenobita > Coenobita brevimanus. The sequence goes on along the minus strand of NC_136959.1, from coordinate 36,394,240 downwards.
TGAGCGAGAAGGAGGCTAGTGTATCAGTTGTCCAGGTACAAGACATGACCATGATGAAGGTACTCCTCTATCATTGTCTTCACCACGGCCCCAGAGAGTCCAACACCTCGATCTTCTATTACAGTGGTTCTCAAACTTTGTGGTGTGTGACCCTATTTGGAATATTTCGAGACCTAGCGACCCACAGGGTAAAAGAGAGAGAGAGAGAGAGAGAGTAACTTGTATACAGCCTATCATAGTTATTATGAAGATGCTACTAGTGTAATTAGGATAATTACAATTTCAATTAAGTAAATAAAATACACTGAAAGCATTAGGCCTATTCTATGTCACAGCAACCCATCAAAAGTCCTCTCGTGACCCACTTTTGGGTCATGACCCATAGTTTGACAATGACTGTTCTATTATGTCTGTACACCGGTGTACAAGACTATGTGTTGCACATAACCAGCCTTACAGCCACACATAACGAAGATCTTGAACCCAAAATGGTGTCTCTTGCTGAGTAAGTACTGGTGAAAAGAAATATTGCCTCTCCAGAACACGAGACTCGTCTATGACCAGGTCTTTGTAAGGATAGAAGGATGAGTGGAATTTTTCCCACAGGTGATCAAAAACCATTCTTATTCTCCTCATTCTATCAGTGTAATTATCATTAGCAGGGTCCTGGGCATCGCAAAAGTGGAGGCGGCTTAGACTTTCTTGAAATCTATTACGACCAATTAACTCACCAAAGAAAGGTGTGTTGATTATAGGGTCCGTAGACCAGTATGCTGGAATATGTATTTTCCTTACAATTCCTATCAAGAGAAGCAGGGCAAAAAAGAGGAACATCTCACCTGTGGTTACTGGGGAGTCATATTGATGGAAGTGCCTGCTGCTGTAGTTGTTCCTTCACGCTCACTTTCACAGCCATGGATGCTAGCTGCTTCGCTCCACAAACTCCTCACTAAGGTATAGGTGGAAGAAATCCAGCCTGGTGGAGCCTGCACGGATGCCAGGTGGTGTACAGCCAGAGCGCCACTCTTCTGTGAAGCGGTAAATGATGGGAGTGATATCATTCCCATCTTCCCAGTCCCACGACACACCGCTGTCTCCATCCTCGTCTCCATCGTCGGGGTGGGGAGGAGAGGGCGGTGGGGGTGGTTGGGGAGGTGGAGAGCAGCGTTCTTCCCTACTCACGCTCCTCTTCCCTCTCCCTTTTCCCTTCCACTTTCCCTTTGCTCCCTTTCCCCACATCACAGGGCTGTGGGGAGGAAGCACGGGAAGCTTGCTGGGGGAAAGAGTTGCTGGGGTGTGGCTGCTCCCCACCTGCTTGCTCCCCATGTGCACCACGTGTTCGCCCAGGACCTGCCTCCCTGCCATCACCACTTTCCCTTTCACTACTAACACCTGCCCCACCACTTGTGCCTTCCTCAGACAAAGCACTAGGCCCATAATTTATTTTTCTCCTTGTCGCCCCTTCAGCTTCCCGCAACGAAATCCTCTCTCTCCTCAACCACGAGGGAACACCATGACCTACGGCTCTCTCCTTGTCCTCGTCCTTGTCAGACCCTTCGTCCATAGGCTGGAGAGGGGTGTGTGCACATGGTAGGGGTCCAGACAGGCCTTCCCTAGCCTACGGTACGTAACATACCGCACCTTCCTTGGCGACAGTACCTCCTCATCACTGCTGCTTGTTTCATTGTCTGGCACCACGCAATCTTTGTCCTCCACATTGTCATCGACTGGGGAATCACTGTCGCCTGTGAAGGCATCAAGGGCGGCTTGAATTTCGTCATTGGAGAGACCACGGCGTGACATGTCTTTACTGGTTCACTGCTAACAGGTGAGTGACCGAGACAATGTGGGGGTCACGCGGGGTCGGGGAGTGTCCCTACCTGGCGGCAGGTAGAGGAAGGTCTCCCGCATATACCTACCAAAAATCACCCATGAAACTTGAAAAATGTGCAAATGACATACCTTGCAGTTGCAGAATGTACCGGTATGCCGTCGGGTCTCAGCGTGAATTAAAGTTGTGACGTACCCATACATCGACGGGACACGGTGGGTTATGAATTATGAATAAGTTTGGAGCCAGAACTGATCCTTGTGGCACGCCAGCAATAATCAAGTGGAAATTGAAGTACACATCATCTAAACTTTTACTGTTATCTTTCTGTCACTGAGGTAGGAGTAAATCAGAGGAACAAAAGATGACAGGCAATAGCAAGGGAGTTTGGATAGCAGGGAACGGTGTTACTCTGTCAAAAACTTAAGTAATATGATGGGCTACTGCCTGAGTTTCTCAATGCTGGTCAGTTGACTGATGGATGGCTTGAGTCAAGAGATTGGGTATATCAACAGTGGATCTCTTGTGGCATAAACCACACTGCCTGCCACTAATTAAGTTGTTGGATTTAAGATGGTTAACTATGTGCTTATTACTTACAATCTTAAATATTTTACCAAGAGAAGATGTGATGGCTATTGGTCTGCAATCAGAAGGGTCAGAGGAACTTCCTATATTCAGAATTGGGTGGATATTGGCTTCTTTCTAAGAATTTGGGAATGAAGAAGTACGTATGCATAGTCTGAATAATTTAGCTAGAACAGGGACAAGTTCGTGGGAACACTTTTTCAAAACAATTCGGTGAATTCCATCTGGACCTGGAGCTTTGTTGGTTGGTAAATTTTCTAGTTTGGATTTTACATATGTAGTCTGTAACTTAAATGAAGCAATTTCGGGAGAGGCAATTTCTAGTACAGGGACATTCTGGCTGACATCCACTAAGGTAGAATTTCTGGCATATGGACTGGCATGGATGTTAGCTTTACCATGTGTGTCATTTATGGTGTTACTATCTGAAGATTTTGGTGGAGGAATGGGTAATGACTCGTTGAAGTTATTATCGACAGATCTGAGGGTTGACCAAATTATTCTATTGGTATCAGCATTTTTTAATAGTCTGGGTGTTTGGTTGTGAAGAAGGTTTGAGTGAGCGAGATTCATTACTGTTTTTGCATGTTTTCTACCAATTTTAAATTGACTGAGAGATTCAGATTTTTTTTTACAAGTAAAAGTTATTTGCTAAGGACTTTTAGGTCGTTGCTGTGGCACAACTGCTGTCAAACCATTTTAAGGAGTCCAGTCTTTTAGTGAACTATTGATTGGGCATGAGCAATTCCATACCAGCTTTTATTGAGTCATTAATATGGGACTGGGTAGAACTGATGTTACTGTAGAAGAAAAACTGCCATGGAGTATCAGAAAGATAATTTCTGAATCCATTCCAGTCTGCCCTATGAAAATTCCTTCTGGTCACTCCGACAGGTTCAGAATGGGGAGGCTTGGGGGAACTGACTAAATGAGGGTTTGATGAGGCTTTGGGAGGAGGATCCATGTGGTGACTGTACTTCTATTCTGTACTGATCTGGATTATTTGTCAAGAATAGATCCAAGAGATACACGTTATGGTCAGGATTATCTGGTAGTTTGGTTGGTTATTTTACCAATTGCGTGAGATTAACCTGCCCCGTACCCACCTCTTTATTACCCAACCCATCCCCAAAACCCGACAACTTTTCGATTTTATTATTATTATTATTATGATTTTGGCTCAAACCTCAGCTTTTTATGAGAAACATCGAAAATTCGTAGAGAAATCGCTCACCTGAGGTTTTATTTTATTTTGATTTAGGATCTTCGTTTACCAGTAGTACAAGCCCCAACACTCTGGGGAACACTGTCCCTGAAGGCCAAGCAGGGAGGGGTGCATGAGGAAAACAAAATTGGTATCACAGTGGATAGAAGGTACAGAAGGAATTATCATTACAAGCACAATAATGAACAAAGACATACAATGACACATACATGGTACAAAGTTGGCACAGTAATTATCATTAGATGTTTTGATATGAGTGAAGTGGTACATAAATACAAATACTTCCTTTTATGATTCACACCAGATACGTACATGCTGTATTACAGAATCTCTCAGCAGATAAAGCTACTGGTCCAGATGAAATTCCTTCAATAGTACTTAAAAATTGCTCCTCAGTGTTGTCCCCTGTATTGGCAAAATTTTTCCGCTTATGCATCTGTACCCAAAGTTTTTCAGCCTCTTGAAGAGAAGCAAATATCCATCTTGTTAATAAAAAGGGGGCAACTTCTGATCCATCAAAATATAGACCAATTGCAATAACTTCCGTTCTCGGTAAGGTTTTTGAGACACTAATTAAAAAACACATAGTCAAGCATCTAGAAATCAATAAATTAATCAATGATTGGCATTATGGATTTAGACAAGAATGTTCAACTGTAGACCTTCTTTGCCTTCTTACCCATCAGATTAACCAGCCCCGTCCCGACCACTTTTCCACCACTGACTCCCCCCCAATCCCGACCATTTTTGGAAAAAAAAAAAATTTGGCTCAAATCTCCGCTTTTGGTGAGAAACACAGAAAAATCATAGAGAAATCACTCACCTGTGGTTTAAAAGACTCGATGCAGGTAGCAGTACCTCCTTACCTTACTGTGTTTTCTATCAAGCTGGCTCCAAAGAAAACCTGTTCTATGGGAGGGTAACCATTCCACACCACTCATAAACGGTATTTATTTATTTATTTATTTGGTACGAATTTATATGTAGTACGAGAGTATATTGGTTTTCACACAGTAATATAGGCAATATAAGCATTGTTTCACTCACCAAACACATCAACATACCTGACCTTTTTTGGCGACATTACCTGATCATCATTTCTGTTTCTTCCTCTAATGCTATGTAAAGTTTGTCCTTCACATTGTCATCGATTGGGGAATCACTCTGGCCCTGAATTTTGTACCGTGGCACGACATGTCTTTACTGGCCAGGTCACTGGTAACAGGTGAATTGCCGAGACAATGGCGTGCGGGGGGGGGAGGTCATGCTGGGTAAGGCATTGTCCCTGCCTGGCATCTTGTAGAGGAATGTGTTCTGTGTATACATACCAAAAATCACTCGCGAAAATTGAAAATTGCGCGTTTATGTACATCAACGGGATTGGCAGTGACAAAACGTGTGGACGTTCATTCACGTCAGCGGGATGCAGCGAGTTAACAAAACAATAGATGAACACGGTGAAACACACACAATAGCACTTGAAATTTCAAAAGCATTTGACAGAGTATGGCACCGGGCCTTATTGTCTAAGATGTCACACTATGGCCTTGCATCACTGGTTCCTCTAATTTCTTCTTACCTTCATAATAGAGAAATATGGGTCATGGTAGATGGAATTTATTCTCAGTTTCGTTCCATAAATGCTGGCGTACCTCAGGGATCAGTTTTGGTGGAAACCGTCTCATTCACATAAATGACCTCCTACCTGTCACTCACAACCCAATACACTCTTATGCTGATGGCTCTACACTTCATAATTCTTTCACATTTAATACCTTCTTTACACAATTTGATATTATAAATTCCCATATATACACAGCAATTTCTCTGAACCAGGACCTTTCTAAAATTAGTCAATGGGGACAAACAAATCTGGTCTCATTTAATGCTCAGAAAACTAAATACATAAATTTCTCCAACAGAAAGAATCCCTCAGACTCTCGCATAATTTGAAATGATGTCAGTATTCCTATATCCACTACAGTTGATATCCTAGGTATTACTCTAAACCGCAGCCTAAGTTGGACAGCTTATGTTAAATCTCTTGCTAAAAATGCTTCTAAAAAATTGGGACTTATATACAGAGTTTGTGAGTTCTTAACTGAGGAGCAGATGGCCAAAAGATACAAAAGTCAGGTGTTTTCTCAGATCGAATACTGTTCACCCCTGTGGAGTGGATGTGGAGTGGTTGCATTGATGCAGTTGGACAAATTCAAAGTAAAGCCATTAGATTAATCAAGAATCCTGCCATTACGCAGGACCTTCGTCCATTATCAGTACGTAGAGATGTTGCTTCTTTAGCATTATTTTATTGATATTTTACCGTAAGTGCTCTGACGAACTGGCTTCAATTGTACCTCCTCTTCACATTTTCTCCCGAAATACTCGGGCTGCTGGGAGCGCCCATTAACTCACACTCTCTCCTCCACAGTGCAGAACCTCTGCTTATCACAATAATCATTTATCCCCAGAATTACTACTCTCTGGAATTCACTTCTTAGGAGTTGCTTCCGACAAACATTTAATCCGCTTAAATTTAAATCCAGTTGTTATAAATATTTTATGAATGGAGGATGCCTTTAGGCACATGGACTTATTTTTTTCCTTTGTTTTTCCTTCCTCCATTCATTATCTTCAAAAAAAAGAAAAAAGTATATACATACATATGCAGAGAGAGGCACATATGCACACATACATAAACGTATATATCTATACATATATGTATATATTCATGCACTTGTAGAAACAGACATACTGCATGTACAGGATAGGTATGTATGTATAAAGATATGGGTATGTGTACAGGCGTGCATACATATACATATGCAACATGCACATATGTGATATATTCATATATACATAGACAGGGAGACATATACATATACACCCTAAGTAGATACATATACATAGTCACATACACAGGTGGGTAGATAGAGAAGTAAAAAAAAAACATGATATGCATTATAAAATTACCTCTTGATTCAAAATCCCAGCACTAAGACACTACATGAATATGCGCCTGATGTGTGCGCGTGTGCGTGGACAAAACACACACACACACACACACACACACACACACACACACACACACACACACACACACACACACACACACACACACACACACACACCTAAATGTCCGATCATTGTCCTAGTGCCAGAGCACTACAATGAAAGGAAGTCGGGGTGAAGGGTGAGAATGTCTTTGAGCAGCCTATATCAAGATGTGTGATGAAGCAGGTACACAAAGCAGATAACAAGAGTCCAGGGGGTCTGAAGGAGACAATAACTGGGCAGTTAACGATATGATGTGATAGTGCTTCATCCATTGGATTGTGACAGAGTTTACATGGCCTGTTGGCGGTCGTTCGTCCAGTGATTTTCCCTGGGGAGCAATACCCCAGGCGAATGAGGGTGACAGCCACATCACAGCAGCGGATGTGGGTGGGGTGCTTACCATAGGTGTGTCTCACGCCACGGTAGGTGTCATAGTGCTGGATGGTGACACTAGTGGGACGTTCAGCATCGGTATGCAGGGCTAGATCCTCCCTTGACTCCTCGAGAAGGATTCTCCGGACAATTGTCGTGGATACAGGGAGGCAGATGGCAGTTAAGGGTAGGTTGCAGGCAGCTTGGGCCAGGCGATCTGCCTGGTCATGGTGGATGTGACCAACATGAGCTGGGATCCAAGTAAAAGTAACCCAGAGACCAAGAGCATGAGCCTGATGAAGGTGAGAGTAGAGGGAGGCGAAGAGAGCGGAGGGGCATCGGGGGTGGGTTGCGAAGTAAGGCAAGGGCAGCTTGGGAATCGCTAATGATTAGACCTGGTAGGTGACGAGAGATAAGGAAGTCAAGGGCAGAGTGTATAGCAGATAGTTCACACTGGGTACTGCTGGCCCAGTTGGGAAGGCGGTGGGAGGTGGAGAAGATGGGGGAATCAGAGTTAGTAAAGGCAATACAAGCAGCTCCCACCCAGCCCTTAGTGAGGACAGAACCGTCAGTGCAGACATGAATTGGAGGGGAAGGGTAGGTGCAGGCTACCAAGTTAAGGGTTTCAGTGATGGAGAGCTGTGACGGGATAGGTAAGTCGTCAGAAGCAGTGGCAGAAGGTGTGTAGTGCACTGCAGGAATCGTACGTGTCCAGGTACGGGGCAAAGGGTCAGTAGGGATGGAAGTGACAAGATCAACACGGAATCACGGCCAGAAAGCTGGAGAGGACAGCTGAGTGCTGAACGAATTCGTTTTAGCCAGGATTCCAGGTCTAGTATGTGAGTATGGCAGATCCAATCTAGGTGAGTGGAATCTGAGAGAATGTCAACCAGTCAGGAGGAAAAGGATGAAGCAGGAGACGGAAATGAGGTCAGACACTGTGTGGCAAAGCAGACTCCAAGCATATGAATGGGATCGGTGATGGGACATAGACTGAGTTCATGGAGCATGTTAACCACTGTGGCAGACATGGGGCAGTGAAGAATGAGGCGCATCGGCCGATTTTGTTCCACTTCAAGTGGTCGGAGCTGTGCTGAGGGGACAAGGGAGAGAGGGATAGCATGATAATCAAGAAGAGAGTGAAAATATAACAGGAAAAATGATCGAGCAATATTGATGCTATCCCCATGCTCGTCACAAGTGAGCATGCCAAGGAGTTTAAGTCTGCAGTGAAGGCAGGTGCAGATAGTGGAGACATACTGGGAGGAGTCAAAGAGGGAAGAAAGGGGATTTCCGAGATATGTATAATCCTGCACTACCTCAAGATGACAGCTGAGGAAGGTTATGGTTGTGCAAGCAAGCCTGTGAGTAAGGGACTGTGTAAACAGTTTGGTTTGTTGATAATCAACCCACAAGCAGATGCAGCCTGGCCAAACTTAACTAGGAGACATTGAAGAGTGACAGGAGAAGGGGAGTGCATGCAGATATCATCAGCATAGGTTAGGATCAGTGAGGAATCTGGGATAAGATCTAAAAGACGGAGGAGTCTATTCATGAGAAGAAAGGGGCTAAGTATCCGTGTGCCAAGACTGAAGGTTGATAATCACTAACCACCCCACAAAATAGAACCCAAGAGTGATGATGAGACAAGTAACTCTCCAACCAGCAGAACAGGTGGTCAGATACACCCAGGGAGGCGGTAGCTCAATTGGTAGAGAGGTGGCTTGCTGTCCTACCGGACCCAGGTTCAAATCCTCGCTGGGGCAGGGAACAGTTTAAGGATTTGAATTTAATATAAACAGACTTTACTGATCCACCAGAAGACCTGCCGACATGTCGTAAAAATACCCCCACTAATACCAATACACTAGTCCTGTATGAGACAGTTCTAGCATGTATTCAGTATGGGCGGTGGTGTTAGCGCAGAAATGGTGACATGTAGAGGTGTAGGGGAGGGCGGTGATGATTCGGCCACTTTTTCGAAAAAAAATCATTATAAATAAAGTTTAAGAAATTCTTAAAATCTGCTTATTCCAAGAGGAAGCCACATCTTTTGGCTCTTTTGTGTGCTATTGTCAGTTCTTAAACTTACGTCATTTCTTGGCAGTAATCCAAACTCTTAAGGTCTCCAAAATGGCCGAACCATCCCTCTTGGTGTGGATGCTTCGGCCACTGGCGTTGGATGGTTCGGCCACCATATGGGATGATTTGGCCACTTGCCTCTGGGGCTCAATTAAAGAATTAAAGACAGTAGGAAAATTAAGAATCAAATTTTCATCTGTGCTGACATGATTTATTGGATTTATTTTTACCTAAACAATCTCCTTTTAATGAAACAAGGAACAAACAATCTCCTTATAATGAAATTAAATGGCTCTACTCTTGCTTATCTCAGATAAAATAAAACTATAATTTTGTGAAAGAAAATATCCGAGTCAAATGAAAGCTACTTCTCTTACATGCTGTTTACTCTTAACGCACTTTAAATCCAGTGAAACAAAAATCCAAAGTTGTAATACCTTTGCCTTCGCTTAGTGCTTTGTGAAACTGGTTCAGGTAATACTCCAATTATAGCGTTTCTTGAAACAGAAGCTTCATCAATTTCTGAGGGAAAGTAGAGAGAGAGAGAGAGAGAATATGTAATTTTATAGAAAAAAGGTAAGGGGATGAATCTGTTATGATGTGGCAGGGGTAAACCAGCTCTGCTGTCGGGCCCTGCTGCAGCTGTCACTGATTGCATTGCGCAGTTGACCCTTGTGCGGTGTGGTGCGGTGAGGATCAGTCCGTTCTCCCCTTTGGGGCTAAGATGCTAATGAATGTGTTTGAATGGATGAGTAAATGGGGGGTGTGTCGTCCTGTCTCGGCTACCTCCCTTTCCTTGGGGGAAGCAGCCTAGGTATATAGATAGATAGATAGATAGAAAAAAAATTTTAAATAAAGAAAATAAATCATTAGATAATTATGAGAGATGGTTCGGCCACCTGGCAACCCTGCCGAACCATCCCTCACTTCAAGTGGCCGAATCATCCCCCATGTATAAAGATGTACACATGGCGCCCCAAAACCCAGAGTTCATAAGCTGTTCGAGTGTTATCTACTCTCACGTCGCCTATAGACAATAAATGATATTTGCACTATATATGGATAACAACCCTGAAGTATTAATGGAGCTACTGCTTACGTTGGATCACCGAAAAAGTACATAGGGGTCATGAAAAATCATAAAATCTAACCTGATGTTGCTGTTTCCCGGCCAACCAAAACAAAAACACATGTGCCATTTGTCGGCAAGATCACGCAACTTCATGTGAAATCTCAATGATCTAGGTCCCCTACATTATTCAGGAAGGCCAGTGGCCGAACCATCCTCCTGGCCGAACTATCACTGCGCTCCCCTACAGTATGAAGGAGGACTAGTGGGCCTTGGAAGCAGGCTGTGAAGCCTATGCCCAGAGTCGGACACATAAAAACAAACAAACAAAAAAAAAAGGTGGGCAAGTTCATCAAGGATGACGTCACGGTTTGCGACATCAAATGCAGCTTTGAGGTCAGTGAAGGTTGTACAGGAGGAGGATGTGATGTGAGTGAGTAATTCTGTAAGGCAATGTTGTGTGCTTCAGCCTGGGAGGAAACCAAAAAGATGGGGAGAGAGCTGGTTCTGGAGAAGATCATGGAGCGTTGCTAAAAGAATTCTCTCGTGGACTTTGCACGCCTGAGGCTTTAAATACCACTACAGGTAAGAGTACCCTCACCTGGCTATGTTTTCAATGGCGTCTGGCTCCAGAGAAAATGAGTTCTATGGGAGGATAACTATTCCAAACCACTCATAAACATTATTTATTTTTTTATTTGGTACGAATTTCTATGTAGTACAAGAGTATGTTGGTTTTCTCACAGTAATATAGGCGATATAAACGGTGTTTCACTCACCAAACCCCACCTTTTTTGGTGACATTACCTGCTCATCACTTCTCATCGTTTGTTCCTCTAACGCCACATAAACTTTGTCCTCCACATTGTCATCGATTGGGGAATCACTCTCACCTTGAATTTCTTACCGTGGCGCGACATGTCTTTACTGGCCAGGTCACTGGTAACAGGTGCGTTGCTGAGACAATGGTGTGCGGCAGGGGAGGGGAGGAAACATGGAGTAAGACATTTCCCCACCTGGCATTGGGTAGAGGAAGGTGTCCCTTGAATACGTACCAAAAATCACATGCGAAATTTGAAAAATGTGCAAACGACGGACCTTGCAATAGCAAAATGTTCATCACACGTTGTGGGGACTGAGTGTGAAAAAAGTTGCAACGTGCATCGTACGTTGTGGGTTAAACAGTTCTGCAAACAACACACATTGTAGACAGGTATCATCAGTCCTTGCAGAATGCACTACTATTCCACATTATGGACATTAAAAAAAACAAAATGATAATTTCAGTGGTAAGTTTAAGGTTAGCCAACTGTGTGGTTATGGAGTCAAATACACTGGGTTCTGAGAAAGCATTAGGGGAGCCATAAACTATACAGATATGTTTGGTAATATTTAGATAATTTACTTTATACATTGGATTTAGAGAAGGCACATGATAGTCTGGATAGACATGGAATGTGGAAAATATTTGCAACATATAGAGTAAATGGGAAGAGACTGAATACCATGAAGAGTATGTATGAGGGTGCTAAGGCTGCAGTGCATGTGGATGGTGAACTGAGTGAATTTTTCTATCTGAATGTTGGACTGAAACAGGGATATGTCATGTCCCCACAATTGTTCAGTCTGTATGTGGATGGGGTTGTAAAATAGATACAAAATAAAGCAGCCACAGAAAACTCCAACATACAGCATACTTACTCCAACATACAGCATACCTATCTATCTGTCTATCTATCTATTTATATTGATACTGCATGGGGAAAGGTGATTTTCTGGCAAGGAAAATGGCAAAATTGTGTTCAGTTTTGTTTCATATGTTTCTTGTTGAATCTATTATTTAATCTACCTAATGATTTTTGTTAAGATTGAAATACTGGCACTGGCAATGCCATAAGTATGACAGATTTGAAATTTAGACTAAAGGTCATAATTAGCCCTTTCATGCACGGTGATGCAATGCGAGTCAATCCTTGCAAGCTGAAGAGTAACCGATGACGCAACGTGATGCAAATTCCCTATAAATAATCATAGAAACTTTTCCTTTGGATGAATTTGTGTCTAATTTTGGTGAGTCAAAGGTGAGGGTGGCCAGGTCTAAGGGAAATATATGGCAACACCCACCAGCTTATTGCAGGGGCAAGAGGCCTATTTTTTGCTCAGTCCTCCCAGCGCTCAGCCTACTGTAGTAGGGTGCCTGAGCATGTGGTTGGCCATCTTATTCCGTGTTTTCTATTACCGCATCATCCATACCTTACATGTATTATAGTGATAGTGTGTTATATATAGTGCAGTGTGCTTGTGAAGATGGTTTATAAATGTTTCTTATATATTATTAGAGAAAGCCAAATTTGAAAAATCGTAACGGATTTTAACCGTTCCCCTCCTATTACACTAAAACTACCATGTCATGCAAGGGCTTATCGGAGGAGGAGTACATGAAATACTTGTTTAGTGGGAGTGAAAGTGAAGAAATCAGTGAGAGTGACTCTGATAGTGAATCTGGTGAGGAGAGAGTGAGGAACAGGAAAGGGAGAACATAATCCACCCCTGAGGGAAGAGATAAATACAAAGCCGTTGTCAAGGATACAGCGATTAGCACTACAGACAGTAGCACCATCATTACCACCACTCCTTTCATCACTGCCACCACTGATCTAAACTAAAGCTGTCACCACTGCCACTACTCCTGTCACCACTGCCATCACTCCTGTGACAACTAACACCACTGTTATCACTGCAACCACTTTTACCACCACTGGTATAACCCCTGACGCCACCGGAACCACCATGACCACGGAGACTGAGCCGTACCATACTGATGAAAGCATACAGCAGTAAATCACATTTCACACACACACACACACACACACACACACACACACACACACACACACACACACACACACACACACATATAGAAGAGGAAGAAGTAAAAAACAAGATCACAAGAGACAAAAAGGAGATGGCAAATGTAATGAGCTTACTGAAAGAAGTATCAGAGGAAATCTGTAGTAAAGACAGAGGAACACAAAAGGTTAGGGAAATATGAGAAATGCAAGACAAGACCTCTAAAGGTGACTTTCCAGAGTGTAAACACTGTGGAAGAGATACAAAAAAATGCAAAGAATCTTATGGAAAAAGAGGAGTTCAAAAATGTATGGATAAAAAGATACCTAACACAAGAGGAACTGGAATTACTGAAAGAGAAAAGAGAGGATGCAAAAACAAAAAATGAGGGAAGATCAGAAGAGGAGAAGAAGAATTTTTTTTTTACAAAGTAATAGGATTGCAGGTACGAAAGTGGTACACAAACAGGATGGAATAAAAAGGAGGAAGGTAGTAGAACCATGTCATGACGAGTATATAAACAAGATGATAAAGTTGATGTACTCAAATGTGGATGGAATGGTATCTAAATTACTAGAGATGAATGATTATGTCAGAGAAAATGAACCACAAATAATATGCCTAACTGAAACAAAATTAACACCAAGGATATCCAATGACATACTAAACTTAAAGGAATACAATATGTGCAGAAGAGACAGAAATTAAAAAAAAAAAGAAGGAGGAATTATAATATTAACTAAATAAAAATCTAAAAGTCAATGAAATAAAACTAGATATATCATCACAAGTAGAACTGATTGCGGTAGAGATCAACACACCTGAAGGGAAAGTAATTGTAGCCAATTTGTACATGCCACCCAGACCAAACACATGGGAAAGAGACGAATATGAGGACCTGGCAGAGAGTACAATTCAGAGTTTAAGATCATTTCTACATAAAATGGAAGAGATATCAGAAAGAATTATACTAACTGGGGATTTCAATACAAATATAATTTGGAATACTCTAGATATAATTAGCCAAGAAAGCTGTTGGGACCAAAAGCTCCTGGATCTCGTACAAGAGTTCTTCCTAATGCAACATGTGAGGGAAACCACCAGAAAAAGAGGACTTGATGTACCTTCAGTGCTAGATCTAATATTACTAGGCAAGAAAATGATGTTGACAGTTTAATATATCACCCTCCACTCGGCAAAAGCGATCATGCAGTACTAAATTATAACTTCAGGATAGCATATGACATAGTAAACAGCAATGACAGTTACAAAATGAGCCTAAACTATAAAAAGGGAAATTATCAAGACCTAAAGAAGTATTTCTTAGAAGTTGATTGGGAAAATGAGCTTAGAGGACAAGATTAAAATGCTGTATATAAAAAATTCTGTGAATTTTATGAAATAGGAGTCCAGAAGTACATCCCACAGCACAAAGAAGCAGAAAAGAAAATACAGAAATGGTTCAATACAGAATGTAAAAAATCAAAAGAAAGAAAAGATTTGTTGTGGAATAGATACAGGAGACATAATAGTGAAAGGGCGTATAATAATTACAAACAGGCAAGAAACGATTATACAAGAATAAGGAGGGAAGCCCAAAAACAGTTTGAGGAGGATATAATAAATAAAAGTAGTGATCAATCAAAGCTGTTTTACAGCTACATCAGAAGCAAAACCAAAGTAAAAGATATAATACAATCAATTACGGACGAGGGAATCACTTATACACAAGAGAAAGATATTTGTGAAGCACTAAATAAGAATTTCCAATTAGTTTTTACAGAAGAAAAAAATTTTGAGAGGGACTATGTGGAACATGCATGTCCACACATACTACCAGATATACAAATACCAGAAAAAGTAATACAGGAAGAGTTAAGTAGATTAGACAGAGGAAAAGCAAGTGGTCCTGATGAAATTTCATGTTGGGCACTACGAGAATGTGCAAAGGAGTTAAGTAAACCATTTTTTTTAATTTTCAAGAAATCCTTGAGTCAAGGTGAACAACCTGATATTTGGAAAAAAGCAAATATTGTCCCCTTATTCAAGAAAGGAAATAGACAAAATCCACTCAACTACCAACCAGTATCGCTGACCAGTGTTATAAGCAAGGTATTAGAAAAGCTTATAAGAAAAGCTTGGGTAAATCATCTAGAGGAACACAGTATGATAACAGAAAGACAGTTTGGTTTCAGAAAAGGAAAATCATGTGTTACTAATCTGTTGAGCTACTATGACAGAGTATCAAACACAATACAGGAAAGGGAAGGATGGGTGGACAGTATCTATTTAGATTTCAAGAAAGCTTTTGACACAGTACCACACCAAAGACTTTTATGGAAACTGTACCATCAAGGAGGAATTCGAGGCAAACTGTTTTGTTGGATGCAAGACTTTCTCATAAAAAGATAAATGAGAACAGTATTAAGAGGAAACTACTCATCATGGAAAGAAGTGACTAGTGGAGTACCACAGGGTTCAGTGCTGGCACCAATCATGTTTTTAGTGTATATAAATGATATAAACAGTAACACTGGAAATGAGAGCTATCTGAATATGTTTGCAGATGATGCAAAAATACAAAGGAGAATTACACAGACTCTTGTAAAGAGCTACAAGAAGAATTAAATAAACTTCATGAATGGAGTAGTACATGGCAAATGGAATTCAATGTGGACAAGTGTCATGTAATCAAGTTTGGTAAAAGTGGAAAAAGACCTGATTGGGATTATAAGTTAGGAAATAAAACCCTATACACATCAGAAAGAGAGAAAGACCTAGGTGTGACTATCAATAACAGACTATCTCTGGCTGACCACATCAGCGAGAAGGTATGGAACATGTATACACTGCGTGCAAATATGAGAATAGCATTCACATACATAAATGAAGACATGCTAAGAAGGATAATAACATCATTCATTAGACCAACCCTGGAATATGCATCATTAGTCTGGAGTCCTCATCTCAAAAAGCACATAGACAAGATTGAAAAAGTTCAAAGGGCCGCTACAAGATGGATACCAAGCTTAAGGGACCTAAGCTACGAAGAAAGACTAAATAAACTGAATCTACCAACACTACAGGAGAGAAGGAAAAGAGGTGACATGATAATGCTATATAAGTGCATATCAGGGAAGGAGAAAATAGACATAAATGATTACTTAACATATGGAGAAGCATCAGCAAGAGGACACTGCAAAAAACTGCATAAGAAGAGAGGTGATAAAGACGTAAGGAAATTCAGTTTCCCAAGCAGAGCAATTGACCAATGGAATGCACTACCGAATGAAATAGTGTGTGCCAAAACAATTCACAAATTTAAGGATATGTACGATAAATATGGTTTAAGACACGGGACAGTACGAGCTTGACTCATTCCTGTAAAGATACAATTAGGTAAGAACAATTAGGTAAGAACACACACACACACACACTCACACATCTCAAATACTCACACACACCCACAGACTGTGATTGTACCTGTCCTCCTCTCTACAACTCCATCTCCTCTTAAGATACACTACAACACTGCTAGAGGACGTGAGTAACCAGTTTATTATTCTAGTTTTTATACTATTGTATTGTAAGGTATAAATTGTGTGTTTACCATATATTTTTTTCATAGGGAAAATGTGGTGCATTTCATTGATATTCTCTGTCATTTTACTCATAAAGTATAGGTCGCATAAAAAAATCTGAAGAAAGCTTGATCAAACTGATGATTTCTTATGCATACTTTATAACGCAAAGTAACCTATGTGTGCAAAATTGGGGGAAAAGTTCCAAAAGACGAACATATTCAGTGCTGTTACCATGAGCAACCCATCGTAACTTTTGAAAATTTAATTTCTCATTAAAAATAAGGGTTATAACACTGTGAATTATATCATGGGCTTCCTTAACCTTTGGGCTACAAAACTGGATAGAATTTACATATATGCTTGTTACAGTGTCACTAATAATATATGAAATAATAAACAAAGAAGTTTTTAGGTGATTTTTTTTTTATTTACTGGAAAACTATTGGACAAATCAACTCAAAACCAGACTCATTTGAAAGCTCGTGAAATCCTGCATGTAGGCATGACCTTTGCAGTTGCGCGTCACGGGAAAAAATTTTCACAGTGATGTAGTAAGTTTGTTGGAAGCTAGTTTTTACCTAAATAAGGTTTATTCTTGCTTCATTTCTGTACATTCATTTTTTTTTTTTTTAATCTGATCGTATACACATCATATATATATATATATATATATATATATATATATATATATATATGAGAGAGAGAGAGAGAAATACATACATACATGTATATACACATAGTTTAATAACCTAAACAACAGTTAGTGTAAGGTCATAAATGAAAAAATGTACAATGAAAACAATATAAATTACCAATATGGAAATAATGCACAAAAACTACTGCACAAAAGGACCGAATATGAGAGAGAGAGAGAGAGAGAGAGAGAGAGAGAGAGAGAGAGAGAGAGAGAGAGAGAGAGAGAAAACGCTCTCGCCAATCACCGAAAAAAAACAAAACAAATCACTGAGCTGACTAGAGTAAGGTCCCTCTAAATTGAACTATTACTACTATGATGCTTCTCCCACTCCTATTGCTACTAGTAGAAGCAATAGGAGTAGGAATAGTAGAAGTATTGGTAATAGTAGTAGCAGGGTAGTATCAGTAGTTTTATTAGTATTAGTAGTCTCAATTATCGTAGTAGTAGTAGTAGTAGTCGTAGTAATAATAGCAGTAGTAGTAGTAGTAGTAGTTGGGAAATGGGAGTCCAAGCAACAACATATACTAAGACATTGATACCTGCCCTTCTCCTCTTTTTTGTATCCTTTATATGTTTTGGAAAGGAGTTCCCCCTCCCTAAAATAATGGTGGAAAAATATTTATAGTGAAACCCAATGAAGTGACCTGAGGAGGTTTGTTGAAATCCATGTGTTCCCTTTCCATTATTTGTGGTCGTTTTTATTATTTGGAGGAGGGTTGACAACCTTAAGAATCACTGGGTGGGGTAAGGAATTGCGATCATCAAATATGGCATTACGGATGAGAGTCCATTGTACAACAAATACTACGAGATTTGAAAGCCATATCTGCCTCCCTTTATTCTTGGGAATTTTAACTTCATGAAGGGGGCTGGCCCTCCTCCCCTAAAAACTGTGGTTAGAGCATGTATGTACACATAGTTGAAGCCTTTTGGAGTAAGCTTCCAAACTCACTGGTTGGTTTTATTCAAACTCCATCAAATTGCATAGGAGGAGTTTAGCTCATATACACACAGATAACAACAAATTTGAAACTCGTCTGACGATTTAGGGCAACTCACCGATAATTATACCAACTTGCTTTTCAGGAATGATATGAACAATAGGAAAAAAACAAGGACAACAAAATGTGCTACTACTACTACTACTACTGCTGCTTTTTTTTATTTTTTTTTAAATCACCTCCATCCACTGGGGAATTATATTGTGAAGATCATAACCAGCGTTCCTAATACAGTTCACCATTTGGAGATGTAATGTGAAGGTTAACACTAACCGTCATATTACAGTCCATTGGCCCCATGCACGCCAACGGCTGTGCTTACCAACCATGTACTATTACTATTATTACTTTATTTTATATTTATTGATATTATAGTGTGAATAAAGACATTAAACTATTGGGGTTGCTGGTCTATGCGACTCTCGACCACAGTAGCTTCGTAATCCATACCGCCAGGGAGACAGGCCTGAGGGCTGATGATCTTGTGCCCCTGAGACCTAGCAGTACAGACCTCACGAGGGAGAATGACAGTCGACATCTCATCCAGGCCATAACAGAACTCTGCAGTTAACGTTTCTTCTCAGAAAGAACCTCTACCAGTCTCGAGTAGAATCTCATCACCTCTGGACTCATCCCACCTTATGTTGTGAACACGAGGCAAGTGAATCGACCGTGGTCCACATGTTGGATCCTTTCTTGATAGTTTCTGTTTTTTTCATGTTCATTCCTTTTGTGTGCAGCCTCGAGAGACAGTTCACGATGCCATGCGGCCATGGGATCGGATATCATGATGTCGAAGAACGCCCACTGCCCATACGTCCAGATACCTCTAGCACTGACATCCACTCTTGCATCATTTGATGTGTTTGCTGTTTTGTGGGTGAAGTGATCGCCGTCCAGGGGCAGCAGAGCTGGCTCAATCGTGACATCATGGCATGTTTCCTACAGGATTTTGGCATTGAGGTCGCATACTTCATCGTGTCGGATGCAAACAAAGCCTCCCTTCTTGCATACCATTGCATGGTTTGCATCAATGGCATTGCCACAGGCACAGTGTTGAGGCAAGTTCTCCGTTGGCCATCCATATCTCAATGGCATCAATAAATTCATGTTTGTTGAAGTGGAAGCCTGTTGCCTGGAGAGGCAGGGTTGTCAGCCAGTTCGATGCCCCAACCTCTTGTGTACTTTCAACTCATCTGCACTGGTCTGGTGATAGATGTTCGATTATGTGCTGCAGCTGGTCCTTTTGTCTTGCTTCTTGCTCCTTGCTTATCTGTGTCTTTATATCTTTCTGCCTTTGGTGGTCGATTTCACTCGTCTCAACCTGGGCACAAATCTTCTGTGACAAGGATTCGGTGAGCCTGAGTGAATTTTTGTGTTCGTAGCTTGCCATGGCTGCTGGATTTATAATGCCAAGGCCTCCCATCCTGGGTGGTAGTGCTACAAAGGTCCCTTTCTTGTGGTGTGGGGATGTGACCATTGGTTAGAGATGGGAGGAATGAATCCCTGATAGCATCCTCCAGTGGTTGTAGCAGCAACTCGATGCCTAGTATGGTCCTCATCACGAAGGTCCACTTGTGCTTTACACCATAGGTAAATGCGCTGTGTTCTGCATTGGGTTCTGTTTTTGTGTGAATTTCATCTACCCATGTCTTTACCTTATCACTCACATATTTGTCTAGAATTCCTTAGATCCAAGCACAGCACCTAGATGCCTCTGACCTTCCTTTGTCACTATCACGTTTGTGCCTCTAAAGGCTTCCTGTGCATCTTGATAGTAAGCTGGTTTCACGATCAAGATGGACTTAATTGCATTAGAGCAGTAACCTATTTCAGGGCCATGAGATGTTGCAAGGTCCCACCAATTCCTCACATCCTCCACCTTGCCAGCACCTGAGATCATCTGCATAGGTTACCTGCTTTACATTCGTGGCCTCATACTTGATCTTTTGTTGCAGCACTGTCATAGCCAGGGCGTACATAGTCATGGCGACGGGGTCCCCTCTCCTCCTGGGTAGTTCCTTCTGTGGACTGGATTACACCGACATCGTAAGCAGCTGTCTTACCCACAACGTAGAGGTCTGCTGGTTTTTTGTAGGTGTTTTCCACATATTGTGCAAATGCTGGGCATTTAACCTTGATGTTGTGCAGCATTGCCTCCCAGTTGATGGAATTAAATGCATTTGAGGCATCAACTAATAATACTGCCTGACAGTCCTCTTCCTCATATATTTTCCTCATGGAGTGAACTGCTGCCTCACCTCCTGCCTGCTGGCCTGCACACACTTGGAGGTTGCCAACTGCCTGCTTCATATCATCTTTCACCACCTCCATGATCCATTTTCCTATAATTCATCTTAAGACTTCACCCACCCCGATGGGCCTACACACAGGATTCTTATCAAGGGGGATTAGTCTGCAAGCCGTCAGTGCTTCGATGTTATTGCACTGACCTGAAGCCAGCTTCCTCGCTAGTGAGGGAATGGTGTTACACAGGTCTGTTGCCGCCTCCCCAAACTTGGTGTTACTGAGGATTACTCGTCAAGATTTTGCATCCAGGCCTGACGGTCCTGCCTCTCCTTGTGTGTGCATTGCCTTCCGCCACACCATATCTCCAGTTATCCTGTCATATATGATGGGATTGGGAGGAGTGTAGTTGCCGTCAAGCTTTGACTGGGCACTTGCTTGTCATGCAGTTGGGTGTTTTTCTTTTAGTTGTTGCATTGTTTCATCCGTCAGGTCAAGTACTCCGTTTGGTGATTCAGCTGACAGGGATCTTGACGCCATCGAGACCTTCCCCTGTCTCATCTTGCTGCCAATAATCCTTGCCACATCGTTGGTATTCTGATTTCTTCTGCCTCTGTTGTTTATTCTCATCTGCAAGGCCCTTGCTTCCTCAAGTAGGTTGTCAGTTTCACCTCATTTCCATGTTTCAACCTGAATTTGGATGGCCATAATATTTTGTGCAATGGGCAGGTCTTGTTGAGGAAGAGATGTGGTATCAGTGCAAGGATCTTAAGACAGAATGAGGCAATGGGTGAGTTATTGTTGTAAGTGGATATCAGGCGAGTGATTTCCTTGATCATGTCAGTTGTAGCATTGCATTTGGGAAGGTCGAAAAGGTTACTTGACGACCGTCCAACTATTTCATTATACGTGGTGTTCACCCAGGTTATTGCATTTTCTCTGGATTTGCCCGTCCAGTATGTGGGATGACCTTCTAGCATAGACCTGTGAGGCTGTTCTGCTTCCTCGTTGTTTGTCTCACTACCGTTCTGGGGACGTATAATACCTGGATGATTCCCACTTTCATGCACTCCTCTATAGTGGTCTTCATCCTGAGTTTCATTCTGTCATAAACTTCCTGATGTTCCTCACCCCCAACTTCACTACTATTCGCTTCCCCATGGTGATTTAACCCACCCAGCACTTCCATATCTCTAGCATCTTGGCGTCCATCCCTATCTCTCGCTTCACCACGGTGTGTTTCACCACCACGCATGTCCGTGTGATCGTGCATATTGTCGGTGACCGCCCCATCAATTTCCATATCACCAATCTGTCGCCTGCCATGTTTGAAGCGGTCAAGTGCCGCATCTGGTGGGCTGTGATTCCCTAACACATTCATGCAGAAAGGTCTCAGCCTACCGTATGTACACGGCGACCTGTCTATTGCACATGAGCAACTGCCTACTGAAGCACTGACAACAATGCTGTGGCATGGCCATGGTGTTAATAAAGTTTTTATACTGTGGTACAGTATTAAAAACAATTATTATGGCTACTTTTTGTAGTACTTATAAATTACTAGAACTACTGTTTTACTATACGATTTTTAAATTTAGATTTGATGTAAGTGAAAAATGTGCTTGTTTTACTTCTATTTTTGCAGATAATATGATGAAGTTATGAAGCAGTTTGCTCGTTTTTCTCTAGTTTTGCATATCAGTTAATATCTAACTGGTTTGTCTTATACTAATAATCGACCGAACAGATACTGCTCTGTATTTAAAGTTTGATATGAAGTAAAACAAAGCTTCTCTGTGTAAGGGTAAAATGGGTGGGCAATGGGTGTGGTGCAATACTATGGAGCCTTGTTTATTGGTAATGGGTCTTCAGGCGTTACGGTGTAGGGGTGAGGATGGTGTGTGGTGTTGCGGCAGTGTGTGTGTGTGTGTGTGTGTGTGTGTGTGTGTGTGTGTGTTTTATTTAGCGATATTGGGTCTTCAGACGTTATGGTATAGGGGTGAGAGTGGTGTAGTGTGTGGTGTTGGGACAGTGTGTGTGTGTGTGTGTGTGTGTGTGTGTGTGTGTGTGTGTGTGTGTGTGTGTGTGCTGGTGTTGTGACAGGTGATGAATGATGTGTTGTGACAGGTGATGAATGATGGTTATGGTGTGTTGTGGAGGTAAGATAGAGGCACCTTTGTTTACTAAGGCACATTGACATTAACAAGGTTTGTTTAGTATTTGTTTTGATTATAAGAATTTGATAGAGGTTTTTGAGAGGGTTGAGTACGTAGTTCTAGTTTGTAATTTATGGAGTTTTCATTAGCCCTATTACCTGTACATTAAAATTATGATAATAAATACCCTTATTACTACTGTATGTAATAATAATAGTGTATTTAAAACTAGGGTACTATGTTTAAATTTGTTATTTATTTGAAGTCATATTTATCAATTTTATATATTAAAATTAATATTCTAATTATTACTATGCTATTTATCATTATATTATTGACTTATCTACTGTGATTGGCTCTCTCTTTCTCTCTCTGTCTCTCTCTCTGTCTCTCTCTCTCTCTCTCTCTCTCTTTCTCTCTCTCTCTTTCGAGAGAGAGAGAGAGAGAGAGAAATGGTAGATTACTAGTTGAGAAGGGAGAAAAAGTGAGCAGATGGAGACAACACTTTAAGGAATTGTTAAACATAGAGGATGGATGTAATGCGAGTATAAGTGGCTGGGAAATGGCTGGGAGAAGGAGGGAGGGAGAAGACAGGAAGAAATCAGTAGGATAGAAGATGTGGAAGCAATTGGGAAAGCCCCAGGAATTGATGGAGTGTGTAGTGAAATGCTGAAGCATGGGGGAGAGATAGGAGTAGAATGGATGTGGAAGATGTGCAGATTGGCCTGGGAGGAAGGTAGAGTCCCGGAGTATTGGAAGTCAGGTATAATTATTCCCTTGTACAAAGGAAAAGGGGAAAAAAGAAATGTGTGGTAATCATAGGGGGATTTGTCTTCTTAGTATAATAGGAAAAGTATGCGGTACATATTTATTGAGAAGGTTAGAGAAATAACAGAGGAATTAGTTGGAGAAGAACAGGGAGCCTTTAAGAAGGGAGGAGGTTGTGTAGATCAGATATTCATTCTTAGATCTTTAGTGGAAAAGTTTCTAGAGAAAGGAAAGAATTTGTATGCGGCTTTCATGAATTTGGAGAAAGCATATGACAGGGTGGATAGACAAGGATTGTGGAAAGTATTAAGAGTATATGGAGTAGATGGGATGTTGTTGCATGCTGTGAAGAGTATGTATCATGGTGCTAAGGCTGCAGTGCGTGTGGATGGTGAACTGAGTGAATTTTTCTCTTTGAAGGTTGGGTTGAAACAGGGATGTGTCATGTCTGCATGGTTGTTCAGTCTGTATATGGATGGGGTAATAAAAGAGGTACAAGGTAGGGCAGTGGATGTTGGAGTGGCCCTGGTGAGAGAGGGTAGTGTTTGGAAGCTCCTTGTACTGTTGTTTGCAGATGATACTGTGTTGTTGAGTGAAGACGAAGGGAAGCTGCAAGGCTTGGTGGATGAGTTTGGGAGAGTGTGTAAGAAAAGGAACCTAAAGGTGAATGTAGGGAAGAGTAAAGTGATGATCTTTGAGAGAGATGAAGTCAGTGAATGTACAGTGAGGTTGGATGGTGAGGAAATGGAAAATGTTAGTACGTTTAAGAACTTAACTAGTGTGATGAGTAAGGATGGAAGTTTGGAGGGTGTAGTACTTGAAAGGGTACACCAGGGAA
>NC_136959.1:36357375-36364875 GCF_032717465.1 Coenobita brevimanus | reverse complement strand
ACAGTGAGGTTGGATGGTGAGGAAATGGAGAATGTGAGTACTGTTACATAGCCTATGATTTCATCATCCTTTGTATAATTCTAACGTACAGTATGCTGCATGTTTGATCACGATTCGCCTCGTGGCTTCCATAGTGACCAGGTTTGCTTGTTCTACCTCACTCCCCCCTTCTCCCCTTATAATAGAGTAAGTCGTTCTTTCTGTTGTTCAGAGCAGGAGTGTCAACTCTTTGGCCCCTATGGCTTCATTTGCGCGTCCTTCTTACAAGTTGAATCAAGCTCTGCCAGCCCCTATATAATGAGCTCAGTCTCTGCATTAATTGCCACTTAGATCTACTCCTCATTTGGTTCACATCTCTGTCCTCCCCTGTATAGTGTATTATCTTTGTGAGTGCTCAGGAAGTGTCCAACCATCTAGTTGCTGTATAATTTGAGTATAAGCGTTATTACCATTTTTCTTGTACTGTATGGCCTAAGGTGTTAGTTCGTGGGCCTGGTGAGGTTTTTGTGGTTCGTGTGGAGTTTTTGATGTCAGCCATTATTAATAATATTTTGTATCTCTAATAATATATCTTGCATTAACTGAGCATTATCCGGTTTTCTCATTTTATCAGGGCTGACTAAGATAAATTTACTCTTGCTAATTTCGTGTTAATAGAGGCTATTGCAGTTAACCATATATTTAACCTGTTTTTTGCCATTACATTATCCTTATGAGTCCTGAATGTTTAGTTGTTAGTTTGAGCATTAAACTTTAACTTGTAATTGTACCTAACTCTTTTGTTTTGAACCTGGAACTTTGCGGGACAGTAGTGATTTTAGTATTCTCACTTGAAGTGTTCATTATCTCTCTCTGTTCCGTAACATAAATTTGGCGACCTCTTATCAGGATATTCAGGATATTATCATAAGGATATTGCTTGCTATTTTGCGACTGTGATTTATTCATGATGTCTACTATTACTACTCCTGATGAAGCCAAAGATTTTTTGTCAAATGTGCAAACAGTGTGTGATGTACAAAACAGAACAAACAATGAACTTAAGCTTGTTGCTCAACAATTGGGAATTGCTGTTCACTCTCATCATTCTAAAGATCAAATTGTTGGCATGATTAATTAAAGCTTGTTTAATGTAACTCCTCCAGATGAGCAAATACAGATTGAAATAGCTAAGTTACAGCTAAACCTGGAGGAGGCTCGTGCTAAGAAGGCTGAGTTTCAGGCAAATGCTAAGAAGGCTGAGTCTCAGGCTCGTATTCAGGAGGCACAGGCTCAGGCACAAATTGAACTTGCTAGGATTCATGCAGACCATGAGTATCGCATGAAACAAGGTGGAACTGGATCATCTAGCTCTGATGATTTTGATGTGGCTAAAAATGTTAAACTTGTCCCTCCTTTTAATGAATCTGATTTAACAAAGTATTTTCAGTTGTTTGAGAGGGTAGCTACAGGTTTTAATTGGCCCAAAAAGTATTGGCCAGTACTCCTTCAAACTGTTCTCACCGGTAAAGCTCAAGTAACTCATGCATCTTTGCCTCAGGATCAATCTGATAATTATGATGTAGTTAAGACCTTGATTCTTAAGGCCTATGAGCTTGTTCCTGAAGCCTATAGAGTAAAATTTAGGACAACTTATAAGCAAGATAAGCAATCCCATGTTGAGTATGCAAAAATCAAAGAAGATCTGTTAGAGCAGTGGTTAAATTCTAAGAATGTGGATTCTGATTTTGATAAATTTAAGCAGATGATTTTGCTGGAGGACTTCAAAAGGTGTATTAATAAAGATGTAAGCCTATATCTTGATGAGAAAAGAATAGATAATTTGTCTGGTGCTGCAGTTTTAGCTGATGAATATGTTCTCACTCACAAGAGATATTCTAAAGAAAAAAGGAAAGCTGAGAGTAAGTACGTTGCCTCTACTCAGAGTACAGGTAACAGGAAAGAGAATAAAGATGATGTTTCGCAGGAAGTAAATACCAGCTTCACCTCTACATTTCAGAAGAGTAAATGTACTTATTGTAGTAAGCTTGGTCATACTACGGAGAAATGTTTCAGGAGACAGCGTGATGTGAACAAAAAGGAGTGTTTAAATATTCAGACAAATGGTCTAGTGTCCACCCTTGAGAGTTCCCAGAATTCTTTAACTGAGTTAACTGAACCTGCTTTGAGGGGTAAATTAAATTCTCATGATGGAGCTCCTCTTTTGAGCAGTAACGTGGGTGACACTCTCAAGAGTTCATGTGCTAATTTCCTGTCTGATGGTTTTGTAGGACTAATGACAAGAAATCAGTTAAAATATATCATGATACAGGTGCTTGCCAGTCCCTTATGCTGACCAGTGTTCTAGGCTCTAATGTTAATTCCTCTGATGAAACTGTAATCTTACAAGGTGTAGGGAATAATTACTTCTCTGTCCCTCTGTGCAGAGTGAATTTAGAGTCTGGTTTTGTTAATGGTTCCGTTATGGTTGGGTTGGTTGAGACACTTCCAATGTCAGGTGTAACTTTCTTACTTGGAAATGATATTGGTGGAAGTCAAGTGTGTCCAGCTCCTCAGTTGTCTAGTGAACCAATGACTGCGACCCAGGATTGTGATGTCCCTGAGGTGTTCTCTGCATGTGCTGTCACTAGGGCTAAGTCTAAAGTTACTGGTGACTTAGAGGATAATGATGATGATGTTATCCTAGCTGACACTTTTCTTGCTAATTTGGACCACTCACCAGATGAGGCAGTGCTCCGTAGTGTTGATAATTTGTCTCGTCAAGAGTTGGTTGAGTTGCAGGTTGCTGACCCTGAGTTGAAAGGTCTAGCTAACTCTGCTTGCAGTGAGGAAGAGTCAGCTGGTGCTTCTACTTGTTATTATATAAAGTCAGGAGTACTTATGAGGAAGTGGAGACCCCCAACAGCATCAGCCGACTGTGAATGGGAGGTTGTACATCAAGTTGTCATCCCTCGTGTTTGTAGGCAGGATATCATTAGAGTGGCTCATGATTCCATTTTGACAGGACACCTTGGAGTGAGGAAGACTGTGGCATGCATTTTGAAACACTTCTACTGGCCAGATATCTTCAGAGATGTTTCCTGGTATTGGAAGTCTTGTCACACCTGTCAAGTTGTGGGGAAGTGTAATCAGACCGAAAAGGTTGCACCTCTAGTTCCCATTCCTCCTTTTGAGGCGCCATTCACCCGTGTGTTGGTGGATATTGTGGGCCCTCTTCCTAAGACTTCTTCAGGATTTTCTTATGTGTTGACCCTGATTGATATGGCTACTCGTTATTCTGAAGCCATTCCACTTAGAAATACCTCTGCAAAGAACGTGGTTAAGGAAATGCTGGGGTTCTTCACCAAGTTTGGTCTGCCCAAGGTGGTACAGTCAGACTGGGGAAGTAATTTCATGTCAAATGTTTTCAAGCAGTCTCTGAAAGAGTTGGGCATCACCCAGATCACGTCTTCAGCTTACCATCCCCAGACCCAAGGAGCGTTGGAGAGATATCATCAAACACTCAAATCGATGCTCAGGAAATACTGTTTGGAACATCAGAAAGACTGGGATAAAGGTCTTCCATTCGTTGTATTTGCCGCAAGAGAATCTCCAAATGAATCACTGGGCTTCTCACCCTTTGAACTACTGTTTGGCCATGAAGTAAGAGGACCCCTTAAGCTACTCAAGGAATGCTGGCTGTCGGAGGAAGATGATGTCAACCTGCTGGAGTATGTGATGAAGTTCAAAGAACGGCTGTCCACTGCTTTACAGCTGGCGAGAGAGAATTTAGGAGCTGCTCAAGAGAAGATGAAGACTTGGTATGATAAGAAGTCCAGGTTACGCCACTTTCAGCCAGATCAGGTTTTGATTCTGCTACCAGTGCATGGGCAACCTCTTCAAGCCAAGTTTAGTGGTCCTTATTTCGTGGAGAAGAAACTCAGTGATGTCAACTATGTCATCGCCACACCAGATCGTAGAAAGAACAAGCAACTTTTTCACATGAACATGTTAAAAGTTATATCACAGGTGGGACGAAAATAACCCAGTCTGCACTGTAGCTGTTCCACCCGAGTCTGCAAGTGAAGCTCTCCCATGCAGTATAAGCCTGAGTGATAGTTTGGGGAAGAATCCTGATATCATGAATGATCTCCAGACTAAGCTTTCTCATCTAGCTCCCAAGGAAAGGTAGGAGTTTTCGGCATTACTGCAGGAGTACCCGCAAGTGTTCCCTGCCAGTCCAGGAAGAACCACTGAGTTGATGCATGATGTCGATGTTGGAGACGCAAAGCCAATTAAACTGCCTCCTTACCGTGTGAACTCAGTGAAAGTTCCTCTCATCCAGAAGGAGCTTGGCTACCTGTTGGACCACAAGATGATTGAGCCCTGTCAGAGCGAGTGGAGTTCTCCTGTCACTCTAGTCCCTAAGCCAGGTGGGTCACAGTGGCTTTGCATCGACTACAGACGTGTTAATCTGATAACCAAAACAGACACTTACCCTCTCCCTCGCGTGGAAGATTACACAGACAAGATCGGAAAGGATAGGTACATAAGTAAGTTTGATTTGTTAAAGGGATACTGGCAAGTACCTATGACTGAACGTGCTAGGGAGATCTCATGTTTTGTAACACTAGGAAAGACTTTTGCATGTTCTGTAATGCCATATGGTATGAAGAATGCACCAGCCACTTTCCAGAAGCTCATGAATGTTGTAACAGAGGGTTTGGCAGGGTGTGTTGTTTATATTGATGATGTATTAATCTTCAGTGACAACTGGAAAGATCACATATGCCATGTCAGTAAATTTCTTGAGCGTTTGGTTCAGGCTAATCATGTAGTTAATTTATCAAAGTGTGAGTTTGGTCAAGCTAAAGTTCAGTACCTTGGGTACGTAATTGGTGATGGACATGTTGCACCACCAGCAGCTAAGGTTCAGGTTATAAGTGATCTTCCCAGACCTAAAAGTAGGAAAGAGCTACAAAGATTTTTGGGAATGGTAGGTTATTACAGGAGATTTGTTCTTAACTTTTCAATTCCTGTATCACCACTTACAGACCTACCAAAAAAGGGAGTTAAATTTGTCTGGACCGATAACTGTGAATCCTCTTTCAGTAAACTTAAAGCTATCCTATTAAGTCAGCCAGTGCTCGCTACTCCAAATTTTGCTAAGCCTTTTAAGATGGCTGTTGACGCAAGTGATACAGGAGCTGGGGCTGTTTTGCTGCAAGAGGATGATCAGGGTATTGAACACCCTGTATCTTATTACAGTAAGAAGTTCACTCCACCTCAAAAGAACTACTCAACTATTGAGAAAGAGCTTTTGGCCTTGATTTTGGGTTTACAGCATTTTTCATTTTATTTGTGTTCTTGTTTTGACCCCATAGTCATTTATACCGATCATAACCCACTGAAATTCCTTAGTAAGTTTAAAGATAAAAATCAGAGATTGACAAGATGGAGTCTACTTCTTCAAGAGTATTCATTAGACATACAACATGTCAAGGGGAAAGAAAATGTTATTGCAGATTGCTTATCTAGACTTTAGACAGATTGTTTTAGAGTAATAAGAAATTTCCTTTGTAAATTTCTTTTTCTTTGTGGGGAGGTGTTACATAGCCTATGATTTCATCATCCTTTGTATAATTCTAACGTACAGTATGCTGCATGTTTGATCACGATTCGCCTCGTGGCTTCCATAGTGACCAGGCTTGCGTGTTCTACCTCACTCCCCCCTTCTCCCCTTATAGTAGAGTAAGTCGTTCTTTCTGTTGTTCAGAGCAGGAGCGTCAACTCTTTGGCCCCTATGGCTTCATTTGCGTGTCCTTCTTACAAGTTGAATCAAGCTCTGCCGGCCCCAATATAATGAGCTCAGTCTCTGCATTAATTGCCACTTAGATCTACTCCTCATTTGGTTCACATCTCTGTTCTCCCCTGTATAGTGTATTATCTTTGTGAGTGCTCAGGAAGTCTCCAACCATCTAGCTGCTGTATAATTTGAGTATAAGTGTTATTACCATTTTTCTTGTACTGTGTGGCCTAAGGTGTTAGTTCGTGGGCCTGGTGAGGTTTTTGTGGTTCGTGTGGAGTTTTTGATGTCAGCCATTATTAATAATATTTTGTATCTGTAATAATATATCTTGCATTAACTGAGCATTATCCGGTTTTCTCATTTTATCAGGGCTGACTTAGATAAATTTACTCTTGCTAATTTCGTGTTAATAGAGGCTATTGCAGTTAACCATATATTTAACCTGTTTTTTGCCATTACATTATCCTTATAAGTCCTGAATGTTTGGTTGTTAGTTTGAGCATTAAACTTTAACTTGTAATTTTACCTAACTCTTTTGTTTTGAACCTGGAAGTTTGCGGGACAGTAGTGATTTTAGTATTCTCACTTGAAGTGTTCATTATCTCTCTCTGTTCCGTAACAGTACGTTTAAGAACTTGGGTAGTGTGATGAGTAAGGATGGAAGTTTGGAAGGTGAAGTGCTTGATAGGGTACAACAAGGAAGAAAGATTGCTGGTTCCTTGAAAACAGTGATAAGAAACAGGGAAGTGAGCATGGAAGTGAAAAAGTTACTACATGACAGTATTGTGATACCAACTCTAACGTATGGAAGTGAAGCTTGGACGTTGTTGGAGGGACACAAGAGTGAGAGCAATGGAAATGAGTTATTTAAGAAGAGCCTGTGGAGTCACATGGAGAGACAGGCTGACAAATGAGGATATAAAGGAGCGTTGTGGTGTGGCTGTGGATGTGATAGGAAGCATTAGTAGGAACAAACTGAGGTGGTTTGGCCATGTGGAGAGGATGGAGGGTGAGAGACTGACGAGGAGTGTATGTGAGTGAGGTGGAGGGGGGAGAGGGAGGGGGAGGCTGAGGATGAGATGGAGAGATGCGGTGGAGAGGTATATGAGAGAAGGGGGTCTGGGGTTGGAACGTGGCAGTGAATTGGCAGGGGATAGTGTGACATGGAGGCGATTTGTTTGTGGCCACCCCGTACGGGATTGAGGCGTCTGGCAATAGATAGATAGATAGTTACTTGTATATCTGAGCGAATATGAAGGAGGATGGAGGTCAGGTAAGCCAAGAAGAAGGTGGAAGGATATGGTGGATGAAAGTGTGAGGAAGAGAGGTATGGAAGTTGTTAACGCAAAGGGACTGAGAAGAAGAGAGGTATGGAAGTTGTTAACGCAAAGGGACTGAGAAGAGATTGGGCTGGCTGGATGAATTTTGTGCGAAGAAGAGCATGACCAGGGATTTGGTAAACTTTTTTGGCCTATCAGATGGAGCCAAATGATGGGCTCAAATGATAAGTGAATGGAAATGTGCCCCATTGAACTGGGCAAACTTTTGCTGTTTGGAGGCTGCTACTCCTTATCCCGCCCTAGGGAGGCAAAGGAAGTCCGGATGACGACGACGATAATGATGATGATGATGATGATGAAGATGATGAATATGATAATGTTACTTGTGTATGCGGCCATGCAAATGATTTTTCGTTTATTATTAATTTACTT